>NC_142947.1:28967210-28977919 GCF_046866305.1 Octopus bimaculoides
TAAGGGATGAGGGGATTACAATGAGAAAGGGGAAAAGCAGGTCAGGTTCTCACAGAGGGATCTGCATGACTACTCACATCTAATAGGAGAAAAGTGGTGGGAGAGAACAAGAGATAGGTAATGTCAATGAGGTGCCTAATTGGCCCTGCAAGGCACAAGGTGACCAGAAGTGGATGGTTGAGTGAGTAGGGGTTGCAAGATTGTATGGAAAGAAGAATAAGGGGATGGGGAGGCAGACTGCCAGAATGAGTAGGGCTGATGACAGGCGAAACAAAGAACCATGAGTTGAGGAAGATAGGGGGATGCAGGACAGCGAGTGGGATGGGGATGAAGAGTAGGAGTAGTAAAGAGGAGGAGGGCAAGAGAAAGATGACATAGTTGGAGAGTTGACATGGTTGGATTGCCTGCAGGAGCCAGGGTGGGATAGGGGAGAGACAGGCATAATAAATTAGAGTTGGGCTGAGATGGATAGAGAACACAAAACATAGCACTTCCAGAACTCAGTTTCATTAAGGAGGGCAGGTTTTTTCAAGAACCTCATATTGCCAGAGATCCTGGTCCTTTGTCATCTCCTCTGTCAGTGTTAGGGTCCTGAAGTCAGCCTTTGCCACTTCATTTCATGTCTTCCTGCATCTTCCTCTTCTGCAAGTTCCTACACATTAAGTGATTAGCACTTCTTTATGTAGCTATTCTCATCTCATCTTTATGTAGCTATCCACATCACATGTCCATAAAGCATTGTCTTCTTTTTTGCACACAACTTCTGGTTCCTCTTATGCCCAGTGTTTCACTTAGCACCTCTCTACTAATTTTTTCATGCACACTCATGTACATCCAATGGAATATGTTTGCTTCATTTTTTTTCCAATCTTCTCAAGTCCTCCTCATTCAAAGCCCATGCTTCATTGCAGTTCTAACACAAGCATCAGACAATCTGCCCTTTGCTCTTTGGAAAAAGATCATTGTTGCCAGCTGTGATAGTAACTCCCTGAACTTTTTCCAGTCAACTCTTACTTTAGCTACTATATTTTCAGAACAACCACCACCCTTGCTAATTATGTCTCCTAAGTAACAAAAACTGTCAACTACCTCTAGTATGCTATATGGACTTTTAAGATGCAATTTCCAGTATGCTTATATGTATTGCTGCAGTGTATCTATTGCATATGAACCTTCAATTTTCAAATAACCTGCTAATGATTCCATTACATCACTAGATAATTCATAGCTTATATCAAGTAGTGTATATGGAGTTTATTTCAACCTCTTTTCTATGTACTGAGTAAGGCCATTTCCTTGAAGGTATCAGGTCCTGCCTTCTCTCCAACCTTCACCTTTGCTAGGTTTACCATAGGGCCTTTCAATTCCAGGTTTAGCTTCCATGCTTGGAATTTCTTCCCTAATTACCTTATAGATTTTAGGCATGAGAACTAGATCATCAGTATATAGGGATTCCATGGAGAGCCTGTCTTAATCTTCTCTGTTATAGCTTGAAGAATTATGATGAAAAAGAAAGGACTAAGGACTGAACATTGACAGACTCCTATCTTTATGCCAAATTCATCACTGAAATCATTGCCAACTCTCACTCTACTTACTTGCATACAGCTTGAACTGTTTGCACAATCCATTTGTAATGATTTGAGCACCAAAATAAATGAGAGACGAAAAATATTAATTAAAATTACCTTTCATTGTCACCATTATGATGTAAGACACAGCTTCTTCAAGTTATTATATACAGATTATTTGCCACTGTTATCCATTCTGTAAGTAGTTAAGTTCATCTTTTGTTGACTTCTAGAAGACTGAGGGAGAAAGAGCAAAAGAATCTGCCTATCAGTGTGACCAGTAGAGAGGTTGAAAGTTGTGTAGTTGTGCTGAGACAAACCATACATGAAGTGCTCCATTTGGCTGGGGCCAAGTGAAATAGGTAGAGCCAAATTTGGGTTCCGTATTTATATTTTCTCCTAACTAAATTAATTTCTTTGTAAAGGGAAATAAATTCACAGAAGTAATGTTATTACTAAAAAGAAGCTGACTCAATTTGAAGTGACTTTCATTTTAGTCAGTCTTAATGATGGCATTACTTTAAATAAATAACAATTTCTAATGAATGAATGAATAAAGATAATATTAAAGTGAATGAAAATAACATCTTTTTATGAACCACTGTTAATTGGTCAATAACAAATTGGTTGAAATTGTTTTCTATTAAAACGCAGTTTTTTCTTTTAGAGTACTACTTAGAATTTTTCTTAAATATAGACATATATGTACACTCATGTGTGTGTGTGTGTGTGTGTGTGTGTGTATGTGCATGTGTGTGTGTGTGCGTGCGTGTGTGTGCGCATGCAAGCATGTGCGCATGCGAGCATGCGTGTGTGACATTGTAGTTGTGTCCAGTGCTGGTGACATGTGAAAGGCATTTGTGCTGGGGACATGAAAAAGGCACCCATGCTGGTGCCACATGAAAGACACCAGTACACTCTGCAAAGTGGTTGGCATTAGGTCAAACCATCTTACTCATGCTAGCATGGAATACAGATACTAAGTGATAATGATGATGGTGATGATGATGATGATGACGATGACGATGACAATATATAACAAGTACAATGGTATTATTAAATCTGAGTTGGATCATAAGTCAGCATTCCTGTGAGTACAGCTTAACAGAATGTGCAGAAGTGAAACCATTCATACAGACTGAAATTCCAGGTATAATGAATTTTTTCCTTGAAGGTCATAGAGAAAGTCATAGTCAAAGAGATCCAATTTGGATATGAGATGCAATTTGGTTTTGTCCCCAGCAGAAACTCCAGAGACACAATCTTTCTAGTGAGGTAAGTAACAGCACAAGAAATACTTGGTTAAGAATAAATCTCTATTCCTGGCTTCTGTTGATTTGGAGAAAGCATTTGACAGTGTACCACAATCAGTAATTATGGCTTATGAGGAAACTCAGTATAGATAAATGGGAAACAAATAACATGCTAGATTCTTAGCCAAGATTCAAAACCTAGCCAAGATTTTTCTATTGGTTCCTTTTGTTCTCAGCTTTTGCTCCAGGAAATTTCAAACTTATCCTTCATCCTAGCAAGTTATTTGTTTCCCATTTATCTATACTGAGTTTCCTCATAAACCATAATTACTGAGTATGGTACCCTGTCAAATGCTTTCTCCAAATCAACAGAAGCCAGGAATAGAGATTTATTCTTAACCAAGTATTTCTTGTGCTGTTACCTCACTAGAAAGATTGTGTTTCTGGAGTTTCTGCTGGGGACAAAACCAAATTGCATCTCATATAGGTCTACTCTTTCATGGATCTCTTTGACTATGACTTTCTCTATGACCTTCATGAAAAAAATTCATTATACCTGGAATTTCAGTCTGTATGAATGGTTTCACTTCTGCACATTCTGTTAAGCTGTACTCACAGGAATGCTGACTTATGATCCAACTCAGATTTAATAATACCATTGTACTTGTTATATATTGTCATCGTCGTCGTTGTCGTCATCATCATCATCATCATCATCATCATCATCATCATCATTTAGCGTCTGTTTTCCATGCTAGCATGAGTAAGACGGTTTGACCTTAGGCCAACCACTCTGCAGAATCTATTGGTGTCTTTCATGTGACACCAGCATGGGTACCTTATTTGTGTCACGGGCACTGGACACGACTACAATGTCACACGCCCCCCACCCACACGAGTGTGCATATATGTGTATACTTACGAAAAATTCTAAGTAGTACTCTAAAAGGAAAAAAAACTGTGTTTTAATAGAAAACAATTTCAACCTATTAGTTATTAACCAATTAACAGCGGTTCATAAAAAGACATTATTTTTGTTCACTTTAATATTATCTTTACCCATTCTTTGATTCATTCATTCATTAGAAATTGTTATTTATTTATTTAAAGTGATGCCATCATTAAGACTGACTAAAATGAAAGTCACTTCAAATTGAGTCAGCTTCTTTTTAGTAATAACATTACTTCCGTGAATTTGTTTCCCTTTACAAATAAATGAATTCAGAACCAACTCATTTGAATTTCCATCAAGTCCTCTTTCTTTCTCTCTATGTTTTAAAACGATCTTTATTCATATGATGACGAAAAAGTGAGAGCTGATGGTAAATTTTTTAAAAAATCTGTAATATGTATTAGTGATACATATATCACTTTTGAGCACCCGTAGTAGTCGAATGGCTAAATCTAACAACTATTGTTACGTTCCTGTTGTTAATGGAGGAAAGAGGTTCAGTTGTTGAGAGCTGAACACTATGAGATAGTTAATAACCTCTTAGGATGGACAATATTTAAATACTGATATTGCAAGGTAAAATATTATTCTCTGTTCTTTCCCATTTCTTTCAGTATGTCATTAAATAACCCAAATCGAAATTTCGTATTCACTAAACATGGTCTGTTTGTGTCTCTTTCATTTTTGACGTTTGATATAATTTTTCTTCTCATTAACAATTCTTTCAAGTTCTTGTAAAATTATAAAGTTAATAACTCACTTTCGTCGATTTTCTAATGTACAAGTTATAAATGTATCTACACAATCATTATTTTCATTTTGGTATATTAGTTCTTCAAGAGGCACAGTACTTATGTTAGTAAATTTTTCAAGCAATGATATTTAATTTTTATGTGGTCTTTTGGAGACTTGGATACTACAGAAATATATTTATACAAATTAATTGATTTTAAAACTATAATTCGACAGATAGAGACGTCATCTAGCTTTTATAAAATGTTTAGGTTATTTTTTTTTACCACTGTAAAACACTCAGTTTTGGTTGGTTGTGTATATATATATATATATATATATATATATATATATATATATATATATATATATATATATATATATATATATATACACTCACTATAATTCGGATAATATATATATATATAGTAACAAACTAAGGAAAGGAATTCCTTCAAAGAGGTGAGTAAAACATCCAATTCATTAGTACGTCAGTTGAATATCATATAAATATTGGTGTAATGCAAATTACAAACAATAAATTAAATAGAAGATCCAATTGACAATCCAATAATTTATTTATATTATAATATGCTATGAATATAAGATAACATTAAAAAAATCATAAAAAATCAAAATAGCCAATAATTTGTTTCGACTATGATTTACAAACAATACATATCCACCTATAATAAGTCTCTTCAGAGCTTTGGTTTATAGACAGACGAGATTCTGTGTGAAAGGACGGCTGGATTGTAAAAAAAAGTAATTCAAATGCCTATGTATTATGAGCGTGAGAGTTAACTTTTCAACTACATAACGGTTACATTTTAAAAAACTACAAAGTTATAACGGATAAGATAATCAAATAGAATCTACGACTATCGAAATATATTTCTATATATCTCAAATATTATTTATCCAAATTTGTTTAGGTCGAAGACCGTCTTTCTCTATTATAATATCATACAACAATATATAGGTATATAAATTAAGTATCACTGTCTTACTTAATCTAGAGGCTTTAATAAAACGTGTAAATAAATATAAGTGATAAGATACTATTGGTAATATATGTAATATATCTTCTCTTTTATATATAGGTGGATATGTAAAAATTGTTTAAGGTAACTAACAAAAAAATGTTCTTTATTTATTTAGTGTATCGGAAGGAGAATTCCGTAATAAATGCAAAGAGAAACCTAACGAAAATGTTCTTTATTTACTTAATTTATCGGAGGGAGAATTCCGTAATAAATATATAGAGATATATACATACATACATACATACGCACACACACACACACACATGATTATCGGTAAGTTTAGAAGTCAGGAAAAAAAGCTCATTCTGAAAGACGATTTGAGTGGTTATGCTATTATATTGTATGTGAGTAGTATATTCCTGGTTTTATACATGTGTGCGCGCCTGTCTCTCCGTCTACATTCTCTATCTATCTATCTATCTGTCTGTGTACATATGCGATCTTAATATATTTTATGCAATTTTTTTAAATTCTAAATCATTTGTGTTTCTGTGCAAAAATACGAAGTGATCACCATACACCTGCGTTAAACTGGATTATTTCCTCGTAGGTAAAGGCTTTGTTCGCTTGGTCAACCAAACACATCTCTAAGTTTGAAACATTCTAAATTATTTCAGACCCATTGATGAGTTCGATCGACGGTAATCAATTGTACGAAACCTTTCGGTGTGAAGAAATAATCTTATTTAATAAAACACACACGCATATATGTAATCGTATTTAAACATATAACAATGGAAAGATTAGGAATAAACGCTTGGGGTAAACAAGAATTTGTAGATGGTAAAAAGGTTTCTTGATATATGCTCATTTCTTAAAAGTGAGATAATGGTGGAAAGTAACACTTCACTGCACTTCACCTCAGTTAGCTGCAGCCTTTCTTTCGAATCCTACAATTTATCGATTTTATAGCAGATTAACCCATCCCATCATCGGCAAACAGAAATAGTCATCTCGCACATTCACATCCAAGCATATCGTCCTCACACACACACACACACACACACACATTTGTGTGTTTAGTATATATATATATGCATATTGTGTGTATGTTATATGCGTGTGTACATCGATACGTCGACTCGCTAGAAAGAGCAGTTAAATCTCCATCAAATGATACATCTTACTACCATGAAAAATATGGAACGAAGGACAATGTAGGTTTGGATACACGAAAAGGAATGGTGAAAGCTGGAACGTCTTTGATCATACGTCGATCAGGGATGACTTAGGGCGAGGAAGGGGGTTGGGTTAACTAGCAACAACAATCTGATGACAGTCGTACGTTAGTCTCTGTGTAGTCGCTCGTGCTGCTACAAATAGCAGCTTAATTTCTTTTAAATCACATTCAATAATCTTAAATAAGTAAAACAATATTAAATAATGCAGCCCTACACACCCTTCAAAAGATAAAATGTTAATTATGATTGGAAGCCTTGAGTCATAGGGTCTGTTCAATTAAGTTTGAGTTGAAGCGAAAGCACCAGAGGAAGAGACTTTATGTGATTGCTTGACCAGCTAGAAACAATGACTAAATCTTCCTCAAATTGTACCCTACCTTCTAAAATAGCAAATAACATAGCGGCACACTCCAAGAAAGACGTGTCAGCCACGGCCTTTAATCATATATCTACTCTATCTGGAGGTTTACGTGATACTGAAACAATTACACCAAAACAGGCTGACATAAAATCAGGATTTTTTGACAGACGAAAGAATGTCTGTTCAAGAAAAACTAAAAAAAAAACAAAACAGCAACTCGGAATGACATTCCAAACGAAATCCTGTCCTTACATTTGATTCTATTATTATTTTTGAAGATGATATAATTTATAGAAATAGATGTTTATTTGTTTCTTCATTCATTGAGAAAGTTAACAAGATGTTTGTTTGCTTCGTGCTTTCGTTTTTTGTTATCCGGTTTCGTTTGTCATCTTTTTCGATGATAAATAAAAGCTAACAACGAAGGAATATCTCTTAAAAAGTTATTCGTTTTCTTAGAAATAGCCACCAAGTCTCCCATTTCTAATCACATATTACACACTATACAAAGAAATACAAACAACACTGGTAATCTAATTAAAGATATACAATATAAGATATACAATTAGAGGGTAGAGATTGGAACGCCTCTGATTAATGGTCTACTCCATTAATACTGAACTAGTACTAGAAACAAATAATTTTTGTCTGTTTTGATGTAGTACTTTATTGATGGTAGTATCATTCATTCAGTGGCGAAGTTTCAGAATAGCCCTTAATGTAAGTTGGGTTTTCTCCGTTCATTAAAAAATTAAAAAATTTGTTTTTGCACCACGCACTTTGAAACGACGAGGGAAGCCTTTTTTAAAGTAAAAATAAATAAAAAAAATTGATAATCCATGATCTTTGAACGCCTACCTCGCCTCCATGGTGCCTCCACGACAGACTTTTCCAGTCCTTTTCTTTATTGTTTTCACGACGCACTTCCAAACGATGGCGAAAAGCATTAACAAAAAAGGGAATTTATGAAAATCTATAGTCCATGAGAATTAAGTCAGGCTTCTTTGGAGGCCATAAGTTTGGTGATATATAATCATAAGGGTTCTCTGATATTCATTTTTGGGCTACCTGGGCTTTGTGAAAAGGTGCTGGGTCTTGTTGAAATACTTATGATGTTCTGCTGTGTATTTCATCCACCCTGGACTTAATAACTCTCTCCAGCACCTCAACATATCCAGTAGCATTAATTGTAAGACTCTGTGGAAAGATACAAGGCAGCATAACATGACCTTCATTACTCATCACTCCTACAACAATTACAGTTACTGGAAGCAAAGTATCACTCTGGATACATCAGAAGAATGTGTTCATCATCATCTGGTTAGACATTTGGTCTTGATTAAATTTTTTCTCATTGGAGAACCAAAGAATACCATGTTCATGAGGGTTTCTAACCTTGCTAAGTAACCGCTTGGCATGGATGAAATGGTTTTCCGTATCTTTGCAAATATAAATGGGTCCCTCCTCAATACATACTACTTATATTGAATGTTTTCATGAATCACAATTCTGCTAGTCAACTACAACAATGATGGTCTTCATTGATTTTCTGGGATTATTATTGTTTGGAACCAGCTGATTGATAGTTTGTTTGTTTGTTTGTATGTATGTATGTATGTATGTATGTATGTATGTATCATCCATCAATCATTATCATTCAAATCCGTCTTCCATGCTGGCATGGGTTGGATGGTTTGACAAGAGCTGGCAAGCCAGAGGGCTGAGCCAAGCTCTATTGTCTGTTTTTGGCATGGGCCTTTCCTACCATGAACCACTTCACAGAGTACTGGGAGTTTTGTTATGGCACCAGTACTGGCAGAGTCACTCTCCAAGTTTTCCAGCTATGCCAAGATCACGCAGTTTGTGGCATATCATACCATGATCCACTTTGTCAAAAGCTTTTGCAAAATCAAGGTATATTATGTCCACATTTGAGTTGTTGAGTAACTGTCTCAACACCCAGTCATATTGTTGTAATAGCTGGGCCAGGCAGCTCCTACATGGTCGAAAGCCATGCTGGGTATCACTCAGCAAATTATTTTCTTCAAGGAATGCAATTACTTTCCCTCCGACTATCCTTTCCATGACTTTGCTGATGTGTGAAGTCAGAGAGATATGCCTATAGTTTTTGGCATCTGCTCTGCTCCCCCCTTTATAGATTGGGCATATTATTTCCTCCTTCAGCTTGCTTGGCAATCTGCCATTTGCAAGAAAGCTCTGGAAGAGAATCTGGAGGGGTTTTGCCAGGGCACGCTTACACAATTTGAGGAGGATTGCTGGGAAACCATCAGGACCATCAGTTGAGTTTGCGTCTACCTTCGCTAATATTGATGTATTCCATTGTAACTGCCTCACTGGTAATAGGTGAGGTGGCAAAGAAGTCCACTGGTTCATTCACTTGTCTGTGTTCCAACAGGGTGGAATATATATTTATATATATGTAATATATATATATACATGTTTATGTATATCTATCTATATATATATATGTATATCTATCTATCTATCTATCTATCTATCTATCTTTCTATATATATATATATATATATATATATATATATATATATATATATATATATATATATATGTCTATATATATATATATATGTATATATATATATATGCATATATATATATATATGTTGTATATATATATATATATGCATATATATATATATGTATCTATATATATATATATATGTATATATATATATGCATATATATATATATGTATATATATATATGTATATATATATATATGTATATATATATATGTATATATATATATGTATATATATATATGTATATATATATATGTATATATATATATATATGTATATATGTATATATGTATATATATATATATGTATATATATATATATGTATATATATATATATATATGTATATATGTATATATGTATATATATATATATGTATATATATATATATATATATATATATGTATATATGTATATATGTATATATATATATATGTATATATATATATATGTATATATATATATGTATATATATATATGTATATATATATATGTATATATATATGTATATATATATGTATATATATATGTATATATATATATGTATATATATATATGTATATATATATATGTATATATATATATGTATATATATATATGTATATATATGTATATATATATATGTATATATATATATATGTATATATATATATATGTATATATATATGCGTATATATATATATGTATATATATATGTATATATATATATGTATATATATATGCGTATATGTATATATATATATATGTATATATATATATATGCATATATATATATATGTATATATATATATGCATATATATATATGCATATATATATATATGCATATATATATATGCATATATATATATATGCATATATATATATATATAGGTATATATATATATATATATATATGCATATATATATATATGCATATATATATATATAGGTATATATATATATATATAGGTATATATATATATATAAGGCTCAATTTAATTTTTTATAAATTGATTTTAATTGAGTTTTTTACCTGTAATTTTGGATTTTGTCCCTAATAATATTATTATGTAT
>NC_142947.1:28983419-29059497 GCF_046866305.1 Octopus bimaculoides
TATTTCTTACAGTTAATTACTCCTGTACGTCTCTTACAAGTTTCTTTCTTCTCTGTCAGGCTACCTATGATTCCTCTGCACCTCTTCATCTGCAGTTTATACTTAGTATACAATACTGATCCTACCTGTTGGTCATAGTCATCTTTGTGGCTATAGAATCTTTAGATTCTACTTTCATGTCTGGAATTTTCTCTGATTCTTTGGCATATTCAACTATGAAAACTAGATCATCAGCTCCAGGGGTTCACACAGGCAGCAAGTCATAAACTTCTCTGTTATGACCTTAATACCTATAATAATCAGGAGGGGCTGAGAACTAAACTATGTGCTTGGTTTACATGGCATTCCTAAGCTTCATTGCATGACATTCCTATGCCTGATTGATTTTAGTGACCACCAGCTACAGAACATGGTACCTTGACAGAGTCCTTCAGGTCAATGAATGCTAGTTGGTACTTTTTTAGCTCTTGTAGCTGTATCATCAGGAAGGTGACATTAACGGTAGCCCAGCTCGACATAAGACAACAACAGCATCTTGTCTTAAATAACTCTCTTCATAACAGTTATTCCATAACTCTTTGTTACTGTCTTGATTCATCAATTGCATGCCACTGAAGTTCTTTTCTGAAGTAGTTGATATCGCTGTGTCATTGGCTATGACACTTTTCTGTACAACTGATTGACTATGCAAGTCATTAATGCTTAGTATTTCACCTCATATTTTCAGCATCTCAGCAACTAACCCTGATGGTACAGCTGCTTTCCCTGTCTTCATGTTCGTAATTGCACAGTCTTTCATATAGCTGTCAACTTCATTAGCTGGTCTTTTTGCTGGGTTTACTTAGAGTAGACTTCTCCCACATATTCTCCTCATTCAGCGACCTCTTGTAATGTCATTTTCATGTCTTTTTTTATTGATATTAATGTGATGTAACAGCACTGCTAAACAGTAGACCACAGTATTGACTTATAAAAACGTTTAATAAACTTTGTCGGATATTATGGTTGTGTAATAAAATACAGTGTCCCTACAGGTCATTAATATTTATATACCGGCTTCCAGGAATGTGTTTAATATGTAAAATTGGTATATTCAATAACATCATATTCAGTGGCTATTTAAGCAATGAATTTGTGGCTGATTAATGAGTTAGATGGGTGCTGATGAAGGAGCAAAAACTCCTGAAATATGGATACGAAACATAAAAAGAATCAGTGCTGGTTATAATTTCTATAGAAAATCTGTAGAGATAACCTAAACAAGTTCATCTGGTTTGTGTATTCAACTGATCAGTTGGTGGCCAATTTTCTAAAGTGTTGCAAAATGTTAGCTCATTTACATCACAAGACTCCAAGAACCTAGGATTGAATTTTGTCACTTATTCATAGCTTAGAGGTTTAAGTTGTTGCTTTGTCCTAAGTCACTCCTGATTGGGCTGACCTATGATTAAAAGCATTCAAGCTCTCATCCTCCCTTTTTTTTCTTTGCAGGAAATAATGTACTTTATATCACATTGTTTAATGTGAAGATTTTTTAATATGGTAGGTTTGAGGAAAATTTGCTATTTATAGCATGTTAAGTGACCATATAGAAGTTCTCTGTTTGGTTTGTAACCATAAAGAGATTCATTCCTTCTTTGGTTCAAGTAACCATATAGGTAATTTCCTCATTGCCTTCAGGTACCCCAAACCCTCAAGTGAATCTGAAGGAATATAGAAGCTGAAAGATCACTTGGATAGACATAGCTTTAAAGAAATATTGGCTTGATGTAAGTAGGTTACATTAGAGGTAAGTAGTAACAGAACTGTGATATTGATGAAAAGGTTAATTGTTTGCAGTGCTTAACTCAGTTCCTCCGATGACAAAAAGCACTTGTAACAGATCAGTATCCATAAAAGCTAGTGGGAGATTTTCTTTCATTCTTATTTCATTTGTACAGGCATAATCATGTAGTTAAATTTCTTTCACAGCTATATGGGTGTGGGTTTGATCCCATTGTGTGGTACTTTAGGTAAGTGTCTTCTACAATAACTTAGGTTGACCAATGTTTTGTGAATGCAATTTAAGATTGAAACTTTAGAAGCTCTACAAGGATATAATTCAAGAGGCAAACTCAACCATTTGATAAATGGAAATTGATAAAATGAGTACCCTACTAAGTACTGACGTCAATATAATCTACTAAAACCCTTGAAGGTGATGCCCTAGCATGTGCAAAGTCAATTGATGGAAATTTAAAGAATAAGAGAATTAGTTGCCTAGATTTTGCAAAAAATGTCTTAAATGTGTCACTGAAAGTACCTGAACTGTTGTAACAAAACTGTGCTGTTGAGTATATTGTTGGTTTGCTATGCTGAGTTCACTTTTACCAATAAACCTCAAAAGTTTACTTTATTTTGATTCTGGTTTTAACACATCTCTGTTATAAAACAAGCTCTCATCAGTCATTTTTTCCCCTTAATCCTAGGTTTCTAAATGGCTATCCAGATTATGGCACATAAAGGCACCATGCAATAGTACAATTTTATGCAGTTAATTCATCAGAAATATAGCTTTGTTGTTGTTTAACTCTCAATGAACAGGCCTTTCATTAAACACATTTCGACTATCATAGCCCCCATAGTTCATTCAGACATAGTATATTTAGGACTACCCTATCCAACATGGCTTTTTTTTTTAAGGTTTAGGATTGATTTAAAGGAGATTTAACTACTGTTTCTAGCAGGTCAAGTAATTGCCTAAGTGCTCCCTTGTGACTTAAAAAAGAGGTCATTTATTGTGTTTTGGATTGCCTGTTCCTCCTCTAGAGAAGATAAACCTATACTTGTCATATACTTGAGATGATGCAATTGAAAATACTTCTCCACTTATCTACAAAGTTGTCACATGAATTATGGATAAAATTCATGTTATACAAACGTTGTACATTGTCTCAATCCATCTAGTTAAATGCATTTGGGAAAGCTAGCTGTGGTAGTCTGGTGTCCAAGCTCTCTTTAGCTTTACATTGTAAAACAAATGCCAATCTTTATTTTAATAATGTATTTCTGTGAAATCTATCTATGATATTCTCTCTTTTCTTTTTATGGTTCTACAGTTGTACTCTGTATTATCTCCATCATTAAAATAGTTATCATAGCTGTTGACAAAAATGGTAAAATTAAGATATGTTTTATCTTACTGCAACAATTTTCTTAATTCAAATATTGTGAGAAATCAATTTGCCTTTGATTTCTCTTTCTGTTTTTCTTTTACACCCCCTCTCTCCAAAAGGCATAAAAATGTTGTAGAAAACTATAGTGGAGTCAATGTTGCCATTCATCCCCATGGGATTAATAAGTGCCAGTCATGGCACTTGGATCAATTAAGAAATCATCTGTACTTGCCTACAGAACTTTTGGTTTTGAATTTAAAATTGTGGATAGCAGAATTGGCATACCAGGCATAGTTAGTTAGTTCTCTTTGTGCCATGAGCACATAAGGCCACAACATGAGTTCTCCAACCACCTCTGTTTTCTACAATTGTTCTTGTGTCATTCCAGCTTCTCCACCCTTTATCTCTTTTCCATGTCAATGGTCCTTCACCATGTGGTTTTAGGACACCCTGCTGCTCTTTATCTCCCAGGCTGCCACTTTGGTGCTACCATACAACTGCCTTCTTGATCTTGTCTGAGGACCTACCTCATCCAGTTCCAGCAACTTAATCTTATTTCATCACTGATCCTGTTGATGCCCATTTTCATCTCAATTGTGTAATTTCAGACTCTTTGCAACCACTTGATGTTGTGTAATCTCCTTAAGCATGTGAATTGGAAGCTGTCCATTGTTTTTTCTTCCATTTTTGTCACTTTCCAGTTTTCATATCCGTAGAGTAATACTGGCCAGACCAATGTCTTGAATAGCATCAGCTTCATTTTACTGCCTGTACCTTTGCTTCTCCATACCTTTGTTAGATTGTAGAATGCTCTCCTGTTCTTTATATCTGCCATTCATCTTCCATCTTTCTTGACTGTTACCCCAAAGTAAACAAATTCTTCAACAACTTCCATGTCGTCATTGCTGATTCTCACACAAGTTTGTTGTTTGGTATTATTCCTTGTGTTTTACATTTTTCTGAGTTAAGTTTAGAGCCAATTCTGTCATAATTTTCTTCCAGTCTGTGTGTCTTGCTCTGAATGTGTTCGTAGATGGATGATAGCAATGCTACATCATTCACAGAATCAAGATCAGACATAAGTATACCCCAAAATACTTTCTGATTAATTTTGAAAATTTACCCATTTCTTGAAATATTTTGAGAAGGTATAGCTTTGAATTTTTCACCAAAAAGTTAGTGGGGTGAAATTATAGATTGGAAGAGCTGTTTTCATTCTGCCTTCTCACTGTAATAACAAAGCACTACCATCACTGTCAGTGTTGGTTTAAACAACAACAATAAAAATGAAACAACAAAAATGAGAATGAAGGAACAAGACAAAAAAATCAAATGGAAAGAAAACAAAGAAAAATAAACATTAAAAGTATAAAAGATTAAACTATTGAGGAAAAAAGAAAACAATTATATCAACAAGGAAACAAAGAAAAAGAAAAAGAAAAAAAGGAGAACTAAGTAGCAAAAGGTGGGTTTGTAGGAACTAACAGGTTGTTACACCAGATCGAATGGTGTGTTCAACTGTGCCTTCTGGACATAATTGCAAAGATGTTTCTGTAGAGAATAGCCAGCGACACTTGCTGCAATAGTCACCCCATCTTGTGGGGCTCATTTCTCAGGCAGGCTATTGTTAGCTTGATTTTGTGAAAGTAATCAGCAGTGTAGTCTGAGAACACTTGAGGTCTTGATTGCACAGAGAGAAAGTAGCAAGTCAAGCTTCTGTATCTGTTTAACTTCTTCTTCTCTGCATTATGGGTGGTGATACTTGGGTTTGTGGCCAATACAGCAAAGTTGGAGAAGGAGAATGTGTTGCTGCTTGTCACATACTAAATTAGAGATTCCCCCACCCCCGTATGGGAATAAGGTTATTCTGTTGGAGTGCTTACCATTCCTTTGTTCAAGACTTACAGGCTCCAGTTGTGGTGGAAACTCTGCTGCATCAAGGCCCCTTTTAATGATATAGTTCAGAGCAACATGTCACGGAAACCAGCCTATACTTTGGCTGCAGGATAATGGATGCAGGCCAAATTTATTGAGTATGGCTCCACAACAGTATTTGTGCAGCTTGCACATGTGGAGACTGAGGTGCAGGGCCACTCCAATACAAGTGCACTCATCATCAAGAAATGAACCAGTTCATGAGGAGGGCACTGAACTGAGCCACATGTCACTGTTTGGCTGTGAAGCAGAATGGAGACAGGCAAGGCAGTGCAGGTCTAAGTGTGTCTCAATCTGCGTGAAGGTAGATTTGCCTTTGATGTCATGCCAGTTCTGTTGGATATCTATATTCTGGGGGACAGCAAAACCTTCAGGGGTCCTATCAGCCAGAACTGGCTCCAGTTTCCAGGCCATGTTAGGTTTATTCATTCCACAAAGTACCTCACCATTAAGGGTGCTGCTGGATGAGATTGAAGAAAAATAGGTCAGCAGAGCCAGGTCCAAAGCAGAATGGAGGCCATTCTGTTACCAGTCAGCATTGTCAAAACTATCTGTTCAGCACAGCACCAAATGGTGGCATCGATTTCACTGAGTCGATTTGTGAGAGGGTGACATATACACTGCATAGTGAGAAAAGGAGCTTAGGCAGGTCAGAGCAATTCCTCAAGAGGGAGAGTGTCATGTGTGTGTCAATGAAGCACAATCTCTCTATCATCCTAAATAGGTTTGCAAGCTTGATCTCCAGGTACCCTCTTATGGCTTTTGAGAGGATTAAGGAGCCAGGAATGCAGGAGGTGTCTCTTGGCATCAGCTGAGCTCCCATCAAGACTGGCTGGATGCTGAGTACAGCATCTTGGAATTCAGCCTCACCATAGTTCACATTTATCACCTCTGACTTGGACAGGTTGATCTCAAGCCCAAGGAACTTTAGAACCTGGATGACCTGTTGAAGATCTCTAACTACAGACCCAGCGGAGCCACCCAGGATTGAGTCATCCAGGTATCTGATATTGAAAGGTGAGTGGACTGATCAGGCAACATCAGCAACAGCCAAGGCAAAAAGGAGCTGACCAAGAGGATCCCCCTGACAGACACCTCTGTAAGAAGCAATCTTGTTGTCAGTAGCCATGAGTGTGCTGGGTATTTCATAAGATAGGTATGTAAGTATGTGAAATGAGAGAGCATGTTTTAGATACATCTCCAAGATGTAGTCCAGTTTAAATTATTTTTTATGTTTAGCTTCAGCAGGAGGCAAGGTGATGAGGGAGGCATATGCTATGCAGTGTCTCGCTACATGGGCAGCAGTCTCTCATCCACACATTACTCCCACTTCCAGTTAGAGAGAGCTTAGAGCTTGGCTGCTTGTCAAAAGACATTGCCCATTACTTTCAGATGGATACTTTCATCCTTATTATTCAGCACAGTCAGGTTGACTGAGAAGAGAAGATGAATTCAGTGTACAAGTAGGAGTCCACCATGGATCAGTCCTTGGCACCCTCTTGTTCATCATAGTCCTCCAAGCAATGACAGTGGAATTTAAGTTGGGCTACCTTGGGAGTTCCTTTATGCTGATGATCTTCTCCTTGTTGTTGAATCACTACCAGAACTACAGAAGAAATTTCAGGAGTGGAAGCAAAGTCTGGAATCAAAGGGTCTTAGAGATAATTTTACAAAAATCAAAGTCTTAGTTTGTAGGAAAGCTGACAAATCACAAATCCCTTCAGGTAGATAGCCCTGCTTGATATGTAGAAAAGGCATAGGTGGAAACTCCACAAGGTATACCCAGTGTGAGCTGGGTATACCCAGAGGTGCAGCAATATTAGAAAAAGGTTAACAGGGAAATAGTATTTGTGTGTGGTAGATGCACAGGTACAGTAAACACTAGAAATATACTGTAAATAGACTTTATCAAATGCCAGTGGGGATACTTAGAAGTAGTTAATAGCTTTTGTTACCTAGGTGACCAAGTCAGCAGTGGAGGGGGATGCTCTGAGACAGTAGATGCTAGAAGAAGAATGGGCTGGGCAAAGTTCAGAGAGCTTCTGCCTTTGTTTGCAACAGAGGGCCTCTCCTTGAGAGTGAAAGGCAGATTGTATGATGCCTGTGTGTGAACAGTCATGCTACACAGCAGTGAAACATGGGCTGTGATAGCAGAGGACATGCGAAGGGTTGAAAAAAATGAATCTAGTATGCTTCGCTGGATGTGCAATGTCAGTGTGCATGTACGGCAGAGTGTAAGCATCATAGAGACCAAGCCAAATTCAAAGTGGAACCTAGTGTGGCTCTCCGGCTTACCAGTTTCAGTCAAACTGTCAAACTCATGGAAAGCGGATGCTAAATAATGATGATGATGTGTGTGTGTGTGTGTGTGTGTGTGTGTGCCTGGAAGAGACTTAGGCATACCAAGAACCATGTCTATATATATATATATATATATATATATATATATATATATATATATATGTATAGTGAGAATTTACAAAAAAAACAAAAGACGAAGACAGGTTAGTAAACAATAAACCGATGTATTAGTTTAACGCTCGGGAAGTGAGAAAGTCTTTTATGTTTCGAGCCTACTCTCTTCGATAGTAAAGAACACAGAAATAAACAGGGAGAGAAAATAGAAAAAGGTATAGTGGCTAGCGATCTGTCATGGTGAATGCAGGACAGAGGGGTTACACAGGAGAGCTAGGAAGAAGGGAGATAATAAAGTAGTGGTGATCCCAAAACAAAGGTGTGCATGCGTGTGTATGTGAGAACGTGTATGCGCGTGTGGAAGGGGGCTGGTGACATTGACGTGTGCATGTGTAGGTGTTTGGATGATGGTGTAGGTGCTGGGAAGTGGGCAGTGTGGTGGTGTGGTGTTGGGGTGTGGGGGAAGCAAGGGTGGGGTCTAAGGGATGGGGTGGATAGCCAGAACAAGATGCATCTTTAAGTTCAAAATTTCCATTTCAGCTATAGCACCCTCTCTATACACAGCACAAATGTCATGAGCAGCTTTTGTGGCCTTAGAACCTTGATTAAAAGCAAAAAGGAGGTGTCAAAAATGCTTGTTTTTCTTAACTTGACATTCCATTTTAATGATCTGAAAATAAACAAAAATTAACTAAAATTAACTAGAAAAAAAAAAAAAAAGATTCCAAAATGATTCAAAAATAGAATTCTAAAAAAAAGTAGATTCCAAAATTTAAAAATGCTATAAATTCCAAAATTTAAAAAAAACGTCTGGAACTTAGTTGCCAACCCAATATTAATGCCTGGCTCTGGTACCTTGCTCCAGTTCACAACTGGCTGGACTAAAATCCCTGCTCTTCTGCTTCCTGTGGAAGGGACATATGCCATTGGTCAAATGCTCCATTTGGGTGGAGGCTTAGGCATGTTGTGACTGATGATGTACAGATGTATGCTGAGATTGCAAAATCTTCAGGAATTCCTTGATGGTGGGTAGGCGGTCATCATTTGTCAGATGGATATTTCCACAGCTTGTCTGTTTAACAGAGCTACAGTCCTGAGTCAAACAAAGACCAAGACAGGGTGTATGGCATCTGGAACAGTGTCAAGTGCTCACAATCCTCTATAGGGCTTTCCTATAAGTAGGTTATCTCCCTTGGCTAGGCGGTACTGCATGTAGACAATTAAACTTCCGCAGACATCCACGCTATTGTTATTGTTTTACGTCTTATCATGGATATAAAGCAGCTCGATGATTCAGCTATCGAAGTACTTACTGTGCCTGAGTTAAAGAAATATTTAAGATTATATGGACAGTATGTTACTGGAAGAAAGGCGGACTTGACTGAAAGGTTGAAAGATATAAAAATTCTGTCGATGAAGAATGTCAACAAAGTAAATTCATCGGACGATAAGTCCGAAGTATCGGACGATACTTCAGACAGGAATAAGCAGAAGCTTATATCTCCTCTCGGTGAAGTATTGCCTGATCCTAATCTGCTTTCAGCAACCATTCACTGATTTGGCCATGAGCATGATGAGGTGTAGAAGAGGTAGGGACAGTCACACTATAAAGTCTAATAATTAGAGGAATATTAGATTCAATGCTGTTTTGGCTACATAGAATTGTGTAGTCCTTTGTTGCCTAATGCTTCTTCATGTCCTTTTTGTACCTCTTCCTTTGTTTTTCCCTTCTTCTATGCTTTCAATATTCTCTCATTCCTAACTGACACTTGCAAGGTTTCCTTACTTTGGGAGAGGTATCACATTAAGCTCCTGAATTTGATACATACACAGTCTTCCACACTTATCAGTCCCCTTCCTCCATTTTCTTTCTTCATGTATAGGCAATCAGTGTCTCCACGCAGATGATGGGCTCCATGCATCATTAGGAGCTTTCTTGTCTTCCTGTCCAACTCTTTTAGCTCCTCCTCTGTTCACTTCAGGATTCCAGCACCATACTGAATTACTGAAACTGTATGAGTTTATTGCTGAAATTATGTTTCTGGCATTCAGCTTTGAAGCCAATATTTTTCTCACTTGCTGTAGGTGTACTCTTTCTTTATCTTTTCTTTTATATCATTTCCATTTGCCTCGAATATTCCCAGGTATTTACAACCAGATTCAGGTTCAGTTGCCTTCATCATTTCACCACATGGCATACATATGCCTTCTGTCCTGACAAGCTCTCCTCATCTCATCACCATCATAACACATTTTGAGAGTTTAAATTCCATCTTGATATCATTTGAGAAAATCTGCACAGATTAGACTGGATTGTCCAGTTCTGCCTCACTTTTTGTGAACAACTTCAAGTCGTCCATGAATAACAAGTGGTTCAAGTTTTCCCTTACTGCTTCCCAATCACATCCCAACTTTGTCTTCTGTTGTATTTCACTCAAGGGGATCATTCCCAGCACAAAGACCAGTAGGGGATACACTGTCCTCTGGAAGATTCCTCTCTTGATTTTCACCTCTCCTAATATCTGATTCCCTGCTGTCAATTCAGTTCTCCAACATTTCATACTGTTCCATATAAAGCTTCTCATGTTTTCTGCTACTCCATAAATTTCCATGCTTTATGATAGTCAATCCATGCCATGCCCAGGTTTGTGTGTCTTCTCTTGCAGTTTCTGATAATTAGATCATCAATTAACAGCTAATCTTTCATTCCATGGTTCCTCTCAGCACCCTTTATGTTCAGTAGGTAGCAGCCTACTTCTTTTTAAGAATTTATACAATTCACTGGCCAAAGCACCTGACAATAGTTTCCATATTAGCAGAAGGCTTGTTATTGGTTGAAAGTTGGATGCAATATTACCCTTTTCAGGATCCTTGGCACATAATAATATCTTTCTCTTTGTCATCCAGCTGGGTTCTGTGCCCTCCTGCAAGGACTCATCTAGTTGTTGTACTATCCTTTCATAGAGCCCTCCCATCTTCTTCATCCTGTAACCTTGGACCCCATCCAATCCTGGGCTCTTCCAATTTGGGAGTTTCCTTAACTGCTTTTTTTAAAATCTTTTCGGTAGTAATTTTTGTCTTGGCCTTCTATATTTCTTAACTGTTCAATCTGCTATCTCCCCCACAAGAAATTTGCTGTCATGTGCCTATGTTAGAAATCCTTATTTAGGGAAGATTGACAGAATTATTAGAACATTAGACAAAATGCTTTGTGGAATTTGTTCTGGCTCTTGAGAACAAATCCTGAGGAAGTCAGCTTTGCTGTTCTTCTTCATACGGTCAATAAATTGTAGCGCCAGTCATATGCTTTCTTCACAATCCTAGTATCAAACAGACATGGATCAGTCAGTATGCATATTCAATCATCATCATCATAATCAATAACATCATCATTATTATTATGAGGAGGGCAGGAGTAGATTGGCAGAGTCACTAATGATTTGAAATACCCCTTGGAATATATGTAGTTACAGTTCTTTATGTTTGAAGAAATGTGCTGTGTGCTTTCACATGGCACTGCATGGATCAGTCTTAACACTTCTGCTGTGGGGTATGGGTCTTCATCAGTATGGCCAGGCACCAAGTATCTCGTCCTTTGTCATCTCACCTGAAAAGTTCAGCTTCCTGATGTTGTTCTTCAGTAATTCATCCCATATCTTCCTCATGTTGCATCCACTTTGAGTGATGGGCACTTCTTTATGGAGGTGTCAGCTTTATGTTGCAATTAGTTTTGAAAAATAATTGAAAATTTAGGACAGATGTAATAAAATAGCATTTTTATTATCAAAATAGTGTTTGAAACATAACAAAAGGTTCTCACATAAAAAAATATAATGGGCCATTTAACACTTTAAATCGAGAGATTTTGAATGGTGGCGTGAGAATCATTCTCAAAATTCAAATTAGAAAGGTTAAGTATTTTCCTTGTACTTGTTATTGTACAAACTTGAGTTACTTTTGTAAAAAGCAAATTAATATTCTCTAGCTTTCAGGAGAAGCTGCTTTTAGAAGAGTTTCATTCCTGAAGATATTAAGAATCTATCATCACCTCCACCACCACTACTGTTATCATCATGAGTTATGAAAGCGCAGATGGTCATGACAAAGATTTCCCTGGGCTATACCGGCCTTCCACAGGAATTGATTCTGCCTCAAGTAAATAATCTTTTTGTTTTGATCACTTTATAATAGTTCCTTTTTTTTTATCTTTAGAGAATACGTGTGTATAGGTATGTATTTATATATGTATGTGTATATGCATGTGTGCATGCACATACATGCCATATGTGTATGTGCATACTCATGTATGTACATACATATATATACATATAAATATGTATGCATATATATATATATATATATATATATATATATATATACACACACACACACATACACACATATATATATATACACATATATTTAACTAAATTTTTCTTAAACCATATCTTACCATCTTAACAGAGAATACAATTTATTCACTTAAAAGAAAGACAATCTGGTCAGTCAGAATGCCTTTAACAAAAGCACTGCTCAATCAGAACTGACTTGAAGGTTCAACAACAAAACACTGTAAGCTAATGTTAATTCATTTAATGAATGGAATTAATTGACAGTTAAAAATAATCATGCTGTAATAAAACAAAATATAAAACTTGTACAGGAAGCAATTCTAGATAAATATCAACATTATTTTGACTCTCCCAGTGAAGTATAGCTGACACTATATTTTCTGAAATAGTGATGAAAGTATCACTAAGTAAATGTACAAGATTGTACATTGGCTGAGATAACATAATTGAGGCGTTTAGTAACAGACTGTCATAAGCACCACAACTTAAAAACTGAGAAAAATGCAATCAAAGTTTTGCAACTTTCAGAATGCAATATGTTGGCAAGGAATGAAGTTAGGAAGCTGGTTTTGGTCTTAAAATAACTGTGAAGACCTCCTCTAATCATTCCACCTATGTAAAATTATTTATGTATGTATGCATCTGAAAGATGAAACAAATACTGCATCTTTCTCATTTTGTAGTATATACTGGTACTATGAAATGGTGTATTGCATTGCATATTTTAGCCATAATACCTAGAAAAAACCTACCGAACCCCGCTAAAGATATTGTTTGTGTTTTAAGTATCTTTCAGAGGTAAGACAAATAGTAGGATAATAGCCCATTATTGTTATGATGGTAACTAAGAATGTTAGAAAATGAGCCATAACACCTTGGAAAACGATACAGAGACCACACCTGTGTGCTTATGATGGTGTGTTACTAAACTCTCTGGTCTGAGTTTGGGTGAGTGAGCATTGTGTCAGTAGCATTGAGGTACAGTTTTTTTCAGCCAGATTGGTTCTTCCTCCCAATTTTTCAGATTCTAGATGTTGAGACAAAGAAAATGATAAACTAATCTCCAAAATGGCTGGGTTGGCGCTTACGACACTGCTACTAAATGCTTCAATTGTTTTAGAGATTTAATAATTCAGATATGTTGTCCATATAAGTTAGCATTTACCAATCTAATGCAAGAAAGGTTAAAAAGTTAACTAGAAATATGCTGTGAACAAAAAACAATATTAGTCAATGACTCGACATGTTTTACCTTATTCTGACTGACCATCTCATCTGATAAAGTGGTTTATGACAAAGTGTAACATGAAAAAACAATACTATGTTTATCTCTATTGTTTTCACTTAAAGGTGAAACATTTTTGTTTGTAATATTTTTGTATATACTAATATAGCTTAAACTGATTTATTTGTTGCCTATAGTTGGTGAAGATGACAACGAGCGACAAAGCAAGAAGAAAGACACAGATAAAAAGAAGAAAGAAAGCCGTAAGGAAAAGAAAGACAAAGGTTATATGATGTTTGAAGAAGAAGATTCTGAAGAGGAGCAGCTAGTCAATATGGAAGACATCAAGTAAGTGAACTTAGACAATTTAGCCTGGTTTTGATTTCTCTAAGGAGTGGTAATGTCAGCTAGCATAAATAATTGGCTCCAGAATAAGCTCCTTACAATATTCAGTGTTGTCCTTCTGCTTGTTTGTTTTTTTATTATTTTAAAATTTTATATCACAATTTGTGAACAATAATGGGCAGAATCTTGGTTTAAGCACCCCTCATAACTTTTTTCTATTTTTTTTTTTTGAATTTTAAGAAAAGTTTTGTAAATTTGTATTCTACACATGGGAATTCATACAATTATGTAAAAAAAAAAAATTTTTTTAAGGGGGTGATTTAACACATCCCTTGACCACCTGGTACCTTCCTTGTTTCTTTGTCACTCTGATATGTATTAATGTTTTACATTATTTTTTACTCATAAACATGTTTAATGGAATGATGTGCTCAAAGGAGGTCCATTGTTGGGATTTACACACAAAAAAACTTTTTGTAATTTAAATGTTAACTTTCCCCTAAATTGGGGGTGAGGGTGGAGGTAGAGATTAAAGAATTAAAAAAAAATTTGCATAATCACATGAATTCCCATGTGTAGAACACAAATTCACAAAAATTTTCTGAAAATTCTATATAATATAGTTATGAGGGGTTATGTGGGGTGCTTTAATCAGAATTCCACCCAATAATGTAAATAGTTTCAGGGTCCCTATTAGTAGTTCCTGGCCCACTGCATTTATAATGGTGTGAGTGACAAGGATGCATTCTATGACACATGGGGAAATGAATTCCACATAGTATTTTTTTGTTGGGAAGCATCAGTTTATCAATTTTCTCACCATGCTTACATTTTTTGAAGATGGACACTGAGAAAAAGAGAGAGAGAGAAGGAAGGAGGATGAGTCAGGTAACTGAAAGAAAATATATAAAGAAAAACAAAGACACAAAGCAGAAAAATCAGCATACTCCCATTAAAAAATTGTCCACATGTTCAACTAGATGCACCAAAGAAACAGACCATTCAACAAAGCAGCTTTCAGTTCCAATGGGATCAAGGGAAGTGATTGTGTTCCAGGATCTTGTGGATTTCATTGATGCTGCGTACATGTTTTTGATGGCAACCCCCAAGGAGTTCTTGGCATTGTGTGGCTCCCCTCCACTTTAAAATCCCAGATGCAACAGTTAGGGAGGGTCTAATCAGGAGAGCTAGGGCACCATATGTTGGATGTCACATTATTGCATAGTTCTTCTGGGTCTTGTTGGACATGACAGCCCTCTCCTCATCACATAGGATTTTTACCTAATGTCTTTGTGCACCAGACATCTAAAAGCTGACATCTTACCATGAGCAGCCCATCAATGTCTCTCATTGATTCAATGGGATTGTCATTCACGATATCCTGGAACTGCAGAGAATGTTTCTTTCTTTTGCTCATAGTTGACAGATCCTTACCAAAGCCCTTCAGTTTTTCCTCAATCTTTAGCACCAAGAACCTAATCATCTTTAAGAAGCCAGCAATCTCTGAATTATATCTTCTCATTTCCTTATCACACTGAAATCTGCCATGTCGATGCTGTTGTTATGACTGAAAGAGAAATGAGTAAGTTAAAATTTGGTATAAGCTGCATGACATTACATAAAGTCATCTTCCATTTATAGCCCACTAAAGCTGTGTTCACAAATACACAGTGCACTTTGTGTTTTGTGTGTGTGTGTGTGAGTGAAGGTGTGTGGTGTAGGTGTATTCTTGGCAGAGAAATAGGTTGATAAAGTGTCTGAGGTGGTCAGTGAGTGTGTGATAGGATTGTTAAGTTAAGATTAGTGTTAGGTTATACAACAGTAACTTTTATCTTGGCATTTGCTACACAAGCTGGACTGGCAGATGAACAGATAGTGCATTTCTATGAGGCCCTTCTGCAGATTACCTTGGTGACAGATGACAATGACCTTATTGTCATGGCTGGTAATTTTGGTAGACATATTGGGCACACTCTGGTGGATTTCATAATGTTCATGGAGGTTACAACTTTGGTCTTAGAAATGAAGTAGGAATGAGGCTGTTAGAGTTCTGTGATGCAAATAACTTGTAGATCTGCAACGCTAACTTCAGGAAATTTACTAACCACCTGATCACCTATGAATCTGGTGGACACAAAAGCTAGATTGACTACATTCTCACCAGAAAACTTAATCGATAGATGTTTGTGAAAGCAAAGTTTTTTCCTGTTGAGGAATGTACTACTTAACATAGGTTAGTAGCTAGTAATTGCAGACTTAGAGTGAGAAGGACCCAGAGATGCAAACCAATCTGGAAAAGAACTATATGGAAACTTGAAGATCCTTCAAACAGTCAGAGATTTAGAGACATTCTAATTGAAGTATTTGACCAATCTGCAACATTTGCAAAGTTACAGGTGACTTAAGGCGATGTGGCGAAACAGGGAAGCAGACAGAGCTATTAAAAGTGAAGAGGTAGGCTTTGAAGGTTTGGAAGAATGGGGCAGCAGTGAACTACGTTTAACAAAGGGAAAAGCAGAAAATAAGAGGTTGGCCAAACTTTTATGTCATAAGTAACTAGTGACATGAGGTGTTTTAGATTGCAAGGCAGCATATCAGAGAATACCACCACATTGTGGGAGAGAACTGTGTATGGAAGGATAATGGTACACGTGCACTTATGTTTCTGAAAAGTAAGCAGCATGGAAGCGTTAAGAAAGGTTACTAAATATGGAGAATGAATGGGTGAAAGAAGGTCTTAATGTGTACCAAATGAAGAGTCCAGCCAATCTTATTGACAACAGTATGATAAAGCAGTTGAGGATATGTAGACATGAAAAATCCCTGGAGTAGGATGCAGTCTAGTCACCTGTATAGTTAAACAGGTATCTCACCTATCTAGTGTGGCAACATCATAGTCAACTGTTACAAGAATAAAGAAGATGCCTTAAAAGAAGTTATCAGAGAGGCACCAAATTGTTGGACCAGATCATGAATATTATGAAGAGAGTTATAGTGTAAAAGTGGGTAAGTTCATATCCTATTACTAGTATCCAGTATGTCCTTAAAACAAAATACCTTACCTTCCCAATAGCTGCAGGATAACATAGGAAGAGAAGAAACTAGATACCTGCTCAGAATGTTTCCAACAGCAGGAATTCTACCAAAGACACCTAATGATTAGGTGTTGTAATTACATAATCAACAGTTGGAATTCAGTTATAAGAGAATATTCTTACCAACACTATGCAAAAATGTCAAAATATCATCACAAGTAAAATTATAGTATATTTTCCTTTTTGTCTCTCATCTAAAATATGTTTATTGTATCTAATCTTTTTAATATTGTCATTTTTTCCATTTATTTCAGGAGTCCTTCCAAAATTAAAAGACCAACATTTAGATTTCCCAAGAAAGATATATTTCCAAAATCCAAAGAAAAGGTAAATAAAATAAATAATGTAATTTTCTGATTGTAAAGAATTGTTTCTGATATTTGAATATATGTTGTTTTGTTGCTTATTGGTAATTAAATAAATTACTTGATTAATAAATACCAAGTGATGATAAATTGAGTTTAAAATGAAGCTTAAAGTTTAGATAAAAATAGGTATCACTGAATTTTTGAAAATATTTAAATGTAATTTCTACTGTACTTCTTGGAGAGCATTCAAAAAGAAACATTTTGATACCTCATTTGTGAAATTTGCATGAATATTGTAGGAAATATGTCAGTTTGAATGGTCAGTGAATTGGTCGAAATCTTGCCTAATTGGCCTAAATGAATAATTAGCCTTATTTGTGATGTCATATCTTTGAAACTAAGGTGTTAATCATTTTCAAATTACACAAATTAAAAGTGACTATGGTATAACAGTTGCCTATTTTTTTAAAGGTTCTTGAAAAGGAAACTTTTTTGGCAATTTTTAAGAATATTTATATAAAACCTATTTTGCTATGTGTCACAAACAGTTTCATGCTATTTTCAGACCTAGCTAAATCCAAAAGTACAAACCGTAGGGACTTGAGTTTTTGGCATATTTGTAGTAGGTAAAGAAAGAAATAAATCCTGAGATATGATGCCATTTCAATAAAATTTCACTGGACTATTTAAAATAGCTATAAATGGCTGATTTTCAGATCAGGACACCCACATAAGCTGGATTTTCTTCTTTTCGGAAAAGAATTTTTGTAATTTTTGTTTACATCACTGCTTTGGAAATGACTTGGGAGTTGGTGGTGCTTTTTTATTTCACTCTCTGAGTGAAAGGAAAATTGTATGATGCATATGTATGGTAGTGAGATGTGGGCCCTGAATGCAGAGGATATGTGAAGACTAGAGAGGAATGAAGTTGGTATGCTCTGCTGGATGTGCAATGTCAGTGTACATGTGTAACAGAGCACTAGTGTGTTGAGAGAAAAGTTAGGCATAAGAGGAATCATATTCAGGCGTGCAAGAGAGAAGACTGCATTGGTTTGGTCATCTGATGTGATTGGATGAAGACTGTTGCATAAAGAAGTGCCGGTCACTTAAAGTGGAGGTGTTCTCCCCATCTAAACGTGTGTTTCACTATATGGTTGTAAGCAATAACTTTGCTAATGGTGTCATTTGCTTACAGTCCACTGTGAAAGCATAGCTGACCTTCGTGGCATTCTTTATGTGTTGTATGATCTTTATAACTAAAAGGCTCATTTCGGTATTGTTTTTATTTCCAGTTTTCCAAATAAGTAAATACCTGGACTGTTATTCAATAGACTGAGAAATGAATAGGGGTAGGGGTGCAACAGACAATGCATTTGGCTGTAGAAATCTCTGCTCTAACTCACATTTTTTTTTTTTTGAGACTATTTGTTGTTGTTTTTTTTCATTGTTTGAAAAGCAATGTTCTGCTGGACAGGTAATGTTAGTGTACATGTACAACAGAGTGTAAATGATTTAAGAGAAGAATTGGGTATAAGAAGCTTAGGTGTAGTGTGCAAGAAAGAAGACTGTTCTGGTAAAGTCATGTGATGCATATGAATGAGGACAGCTGCATAATATATAATATAATATATGTGTGTGTGTGTGTATATATAAAAATAAAAAAAAAATGTGTTATGAGCACATATAGAATATAATCCTATATGAACTCAACTAACAGTTAAAAAATGGAGAATCCATAGATCGTTTCGAATGATAATACCAACATGTAAGAAACATGGAAAAATTAAATTAATTATAATAATTAAATTAATTCAGTAACGTATTACCATTCTCCTTTGTGGAAAAGATGAAGAAAACATCAAAAAAGGTATTAAAGAATATTACAATGAAAACTACAGAGAGCCTGTGTCGGATAAACTCGATCGGATATTCATAAAAAGATTGTGAAAGAGGAAAAAGAAATATAGGAACATGCTTATGTAGTATTGAGTCTGTCTGTGTAAGAACTAGAACTGTTTTGGCCAATTTAATATAAGTAGGAAAGATCGGAGACAAAAAAATATAACATTGCACACACGTATCTAACACACACAAATGCTCCCACATAAAAGTGTATACACCTACACGTATATACATTTGAATACATGTTAATAATAAGCATCTTGAGGGATATGATAGCTATATTTAAATTTTAGTGTGTACTGACAGTTATGGGTGGTGTGCAATGAAAAATGGTGAAAAAATTGAAAAATAAATAGTTTACTAAAAGATGAGTGTCTAAGGATAAGAGGTTTAGGTATATGGATGTGATTTAAAATAAGTTACTAGAAAATCGAAGGGTAGGAAAACATAATTGGGGTAAATATAAAAACGACAGGATGTAACATTATGGTAAGATAGTATTATATTCGTTTGTAAGAAGAAAAGAAGGTATAGTTGTTAATATTAAGAATTGGAAGAGAAAATAAAAAAGAAAAGTACATACTACCGTCAGAAAGAATTGTTAAGTAATTCATAATAACGGATTGAAAAAAACAAAATTATTTATGGTTCACAGAGTAATAGTGTAGGGGAGATAATGCTAAATGTATATTCAGGAAAAAATTATTCTCCGGGAATACACTCGTATACACCTACACATACAAACATACATAGACAAAAAACATATGCATACACTCAAACCTACATATATACACCTACACATACACAAAACGGATGCAAGTATATTTGGAAAAACTCATACATATACACACATAGGTACATAAACATGTGTTTATAAAAATCGATATACGCACACACACACACACACACACACACACACACACACACACACACACACACACACACACATATATATATATATATATATACACGTATTTACGTATGTTTATCTATGTATATGTGTGTATATAATGTATGTGTATATATATATATATATATATATATATATATGTGTGTGTGTGTGTGTATATATGTGCGTATATAGATGTTTATAAACATATGTTTATGTACCTATGTGTGTATATGTATATGTTTTTCCATATATTTACTTGCATCTGTTTTGTGTGTGTAGATTTGAGTGTATGTGTATGTTTTTTGTCTGTGTATATGTGTGTGTAGGTGTATACGTGTGTATTCCCCGAGAATAATTTTTTCCTGGAATATACATTTAGCATTATCTCCCCTACACTACGACTCTGACTCATAAATAAATTTAAAAAAAACAGAATCCCTGTTATTACGAATTATTTATCAACAATTTTTTCTAACGGTGGTAAGTACTTTTCTTTTATATTTTCTCTCTCAATTCTTAATATAATACTATCTTACCATAATGTTACATCGTCACTATAATATTTAACCCAATTATTTTTCCTACCCTTCGATTTTCTCGTAACTTCTTTTAAATCACACCTATATACCTAAACCCCTTATCCTAGACTCACTTCTTTTATTTGTTTCAGTAATTTGACTGTGGCCATACTGGAGCACCGCCTTAAGCTATTTCTTTAATTTTTTTCACCATTTTTCATAGCACACCAGCCATAGCTGTCAATACACACTAAAATTTAAATATAGCTATCATATCCCACTAGACGCTTATTATTATTATTATTATTATTATTATTATTATTATTATTATTATTATTATTATTATTATTATTATTATTTTTATTATTTTATGTTTGACTTTTGCTTTGCATTTGTACAAGTTGGATCCAAGTCTCACCCAGAGACCTCAAGAGACAACAAGTTAGAAGTTCATGTAGGTGTTATGCCTAGGGTACCATATATTTGGATTTGTACATAGTATTGTTCTAGAGAATGTTTAAGAAACCATAAGAAAATTATGTGTTTGTTTTAAAATTTGAGATCACATAGATAGTATTTTACGTAGGATATGGGCAGTTCCCATGAGCACTATCTTTTGAACTTCAGCCATTTTGGGGTTTCCTGGTATCTGAGCTAGGTAGTAATCAGCCCGTTTCACTGTCATTCCCAGGGCACCTATGACAATAGGTATTGTTTTCGTCTTCAGATTCCACATTTTGCTAATTTCTATTTCAAGATCTTTATATTTGCTCAGTTTTTGGTAGGTTTATATCGATTGGGACAGTCATATCAATGAGGAGGCATGATTTTTGTCTGAAGCTTTTCAGTATGATGTCTGGCCTATTTGCATCTATCTTTCTGTCAGTTTGAATGGTGAAGTTCCAGAGGAGTGCGATGTGATCATTTTCAAGTACTGGGGGTGGTTTATGTTCCCACCAGTTTTTATCATGGGGCAAGTTCAGGTTTTTGCAAATTACCCAGTGAATATATTGTGCAGCTCTATCATGCCTGTTGAGATACTCTGTAGGCGCAAGCAGACTGCACATGGAGACAACATGATCGATGGTCTCATTTTGTTGTTGGCATATACGACATAATGGGGAGCTGCCGTTCTTTAATATGTTGGCCTGGTAGTTCTTTGTAGGTAGGCATTGATCTTGGGCTGCTATGATAAACCCCTCTGTTTCTGATTTCAGAAATTATTATTATTATTATTTATTTGTATTCGAATGTATATACGTGTAGATGTATGCACTTTTATGTGCGAGCATGTGCATTTATGTGTGTTAGGTGTGTATGCGCAATGTTACATTTTTTTTTGTCTCCGATCTTTCCTACTTATATTAAAAAACATCTGTTGGCCAAAACAGTTCTAGTTCTTACACAGATAGACTCAACACTCCCTAAGCATGTTCCTGTATCTCTTTTTCTTCTTTCAAAATCTTTTTATGAATATCCGATCGACTTTATCTGACACAGGCTCTCTGAAGTTTTCATTGTAATATTCTTTTGTTAATAACTTTTTTAATGTTTTCTTCATCTTTTCCACAGAGGAGAATGGTAATACGTAATTAAATTAATATAATATTATTTTTAATTATTATTATAATTAATTTAATTTTTCTATGTTTCCTACATGTTGGTATATCATTCGAAATGATCGTATGGATTAAACTTTCTAAAGACTTTTAACGTCTTCTCTTCTCCGTTTTTTAAGTGTTAGTTAAGTTTATATAGGATTACATACTATATATGTTCATAACACACTTTTTACTTCTAATATTTTCATATTTTAAATACTTGAATTAGCAAGCTATTAATTTGACATGAATCTTTATTAGAAATGTAACTTTTTGTGCCCCCCACCACTAATGTTCTACTTGAACTAAACCTTTCTCACACACACATATATTTATATATGTACATATATGTTTATATATATACATATATGTTTATATAAAATTTAATAAATGGAGTAATACGCATATGTTAAATAAATTCTTTTATTTCCGACATGTGTTTCGAAGATTACAAATGGTTACTTCCATAGGAGTGAGTGATGTTGATAAAGATGTAATCTTCTCTTCAGGGAAATACATAAGAGCCAACTTAACCGTAAGACATTTTAACCGAATGTGATAACTGTGGGTAGAGAAGATTGCTACCTATCTTATTTGAAAAAACCGTTGGAAGTTGCAACGCTACGAAACAGTACATTGGACAAGGAGGGAAGGAAAAGAAGAAATTTAGAATTTAGAATGGGAAGTCAATAAAATGATTTAAAACCTGATAAAAATGGGAGAAGAGTGTTTTATGTATTATAGGACCGTAAAGGGGAATTAATCTTGTATTTATACATGTAGTGTTGATATAAATGCATATAAATATATATATATATATATATATATTTGGCAGGAATGGCAACGAAAGAAAGAAAGAGACCTCAATATTATGCAAATAGAGGAATGTATCTGTAAAGATACGTGACACTTATTCAGTAGCCATGATAAAACTCCGAGTTTCCGATCAACTTCTATACTATTAGACCATTTTTTCAAAAGAATCTCCGGTAGCTGGATAACTGGGGTTATTTTTCAAAAGAATCTCCGGTAGCCGGATAACTGAAGAGATGTTTGGAGTGGACCCCCGCCCTGGCATCGGAAACTCGGAGTTTTATCATGGCTACTGAATAAGTGTCACATATCTTTACAGATATATATATATATATATATATATATACATGTTCATATACATACATATGTTCACATACATATGTTCACATATATATATATATATACACACACATATATACACATACATATACACACACATACATACACATACATATATTTGTATGCACATACATATGATAGACATGTGGTAATGAAGATTAAGGCCTATAAGTACATATATATACATATATGCACATATATATACACACACATACATACACATACATACATATACATACATTTGTATGCATATACACATGATAGTCGTGTGGTAATGAATATTAAGGCAGTGCTATATGTATAGGAAAATGATGCTTGTATGAACTAGTAAGATATTAAGTGTATGACAATTTATAAAGGTGATGGATGATCTATTAATCTGAAGAGAGAGATTGTGTTGTTAAGTGAAATGGAAATCAGATGGGGCAAAAAAAAAGGAGGTTAATGGAGTAAAAATTACTTGTTTAAACTAAGTTAATATTATTACCGAAGTTTACTTCAATAATCACGCTCTATATTTGTTGATGTAAGGGTTTTTCAATAGATAAAATAAAATTTTGTGTGGTGCAGTATTTTATATGTAATAAAGCAGGGAGAAGAAAATATTTATATGTTTTGAATTCATCTTACGATAAATGTAAACAAACGAATCTTAGATATGTCTAAGAAAGTTAAAGAAGACAATTAAAATTCTCAGACGCAGAATAATGCCACTAACATAGCCTAAACAGGATAAATAACTCCTATCTTTGCTGAAGAAAGTGAAAGCAACAAGTGAAGGAGATGGAGTTACGAAGTAGCAATGAAATCAAATGTATAAGGTTATTGGAGCACAACGTATTGAACATAGTTGGAAGTAATGTTTATGTTAAGTTAAACTGAAAGTAATGTTTAAGTTCATGTTTACAGGTGTGCTGGGTGTCCTAATTTGGGTTCAAAAGATAGAAAGTGTTCAGATAACATATATCAAGCGATACAAGCCAATTATACCTTTAAACATATAAAGGTATGATTAACTTGCATTGCTTGAATTATGTGAGTAACTACTAGATAAATAGGTAAGTCGCCTCTGTTATATAAATTTGTAGGGGTTATTCATATGAAGAAAACACATGAGTTTGCCAATGTTTACATCTGTATGCTCTTTCGATGAACGTATTCATCAGTTTATTCTTCGAGAATAAAATGAAGAACAGTTCCATATTACATAATGGGCAAAATTTCTTACCTTTATCGTATGGTATAGATGTGGAGAGAATTAGCCAGTCTAAGTTAAATTGTATATTGTTATCTTTAAGTCCCCAAATTAATTTGCTGAGACTTGTGGTGTTGCATTTATTTCTATCCCTAAAAGAGGAATAATGGTTTGATATTCTTCTGGAAATTGGCGAAGAGGAAGATCCAATGTAAAAAGATACATCAGTAGGAGTGGTGACTTTGCATTGATATATAGTGTTCTTGAGTTTCGCATTATCACTTAAAAAACTAATTCTGTTGCTATTAACTTCTGAAATAATGATGTTGTTGTGGTACTTATTATTATTATATTTCTTCTTATAATTATTGTTACTTAGGTTATTATCTGTATTGTTATAATGGTGATGGTTTGTATTGTCGGAATTAATGTCATTGCTATCGGTACCCGTATGCGAATTTAATAGTCTCATATTGTGTGCAGATATTATTTGCGAGATACTTTTAGTGTTTGAAAATCCAAATCTAACCTTGTGTGTGTTTATAACTGGGAAGTAGTGAGAATGTCTTGGAAAATTCTTATTAACAGCATTTTGGAATTGGGAAACCAGATTTGATTTAATCTGTTTTCCAAATAGAATTATTAACCAGATATTTTTAACAGATTCAGGTTTTATCAGATTCATGTTTATATATATATATACATGTATGTTTATATATATATATATATATATATCAAAGAAAGTTAGGGATTGTGAATCCAACCCACTAAGGGATAATATCTATCCAATGCACTGCTGGAAGAATACCCAATTATTATTACACTAGTGTTTTTTGATTGCATGGCAATTACATTACCAAGTACAATAAATGGGTGCAGGTAAAAAGTTATTTTACCATTAAATTTATATAGCAATAAGAAAATGGAAGGGATTAATAGGTGGTATTCATCAACTTGCAGACATTGTCTTATGTCAATTTACTTATTTGTTTACTAAAAGGACAATAATAACACTATACAAACACATGTGACATATGTCATATCAGTAATTATAAAAATGACATATATAGAGTTTATATATGTATATGTTTACATATATATATATATATATATATATATATATATATATATATATATATATATATATATATGTTAATTCTCTAAATGAAGTATTAACACTTTATATATATATATATATATATGTATACATATATATATATATATATATATATTTACATACATATATATATATATATATATATATATATATATATATATATATATTTCTATAGTTTCAGCCATGATGATGCACCACCGTTTTGCTACACTGTTATTACTGAGAACCTCCTCCAATATTTGGCGCTTGGTGAAGAATGGAGTTTGCTGTAGCTACCCTCATTTGCACCTCTTGCCGTGAGGTAGGTTCATCTGGGACTCTCGACAGGAAGAGGTCCAGCTTTGATTTAAAAACCCCTACATCTACTTTGTGCAGGTTCTTCAGGCTCTTTGGGAGAATATTAAAAAGCTGTGGGGCCCCTGAAACCCAAACTGTTGCAGTAACTGGTCCTGAAGTGCGATGGCATTGCTGGGATCTTTGGCACTATGCAATGTCGTCCCATTCTGGCATTGGTGTAGCTTTCAATGCCAAAATTTGGCACAATTCCTTCCAGGATCTTCCAGATGTATATTACTGCATACCTCTCCCGCCTTCTCTCCAGGGAGTAGAGTCTTAGCTGTTTCAGCCTTTCCCAGTAGCTGACCAGTTGCAAAGAGACAATCTTCTTTGTGAATATTCTCTGGATTGCTTCAAGGTCTGCTATTAATTTCACACTGGTGGGTGACCATAGCTGTGAGCAGTAATCCAGGCTGCTGAGGATGAATGTCCTCCAGAGGACCATCATGGTTTCCTTATCTCTGGTTCTGAATGTTCTCAGGATCCATCCAGCCAGTCGTCTGCACTTTGTCGCCATCCTGGTAATGTGCACTTGGAAAGAGGTATTATCACTCATGTTGATACCCAGGTCTCTCATTGATTTAGGCTCTGGGATTAAAATTCCCTGCGGACCAGTGTACTCTGTAAGTTTCATATTCAGTTTTGGACGTTGGTAGCACATGACTTGGAATTTTTCAGCATTAAACTGCATATTATTATCCTCAGCCCATCTGTATATTGAGTCCAACTCAATTTACTGCAGATGTGCAACATCAGTGGGGTTCTGTATTTTCTGCAAGACTTTCGTATCGTCTGCGTAGCATACAAGGGTGGCTATCCGGGTACTTGAGGGCCTATCTGAGAGGGCCACTATAAAAAGCAGTGGTCCCAATACAGTGCTCTGTGGAACACCACTCACTATTTGTGTTTTCATGGAGGTGGCTCCATTAGCCACTACTGCCTGACTTCTATCTTTCAGAAAGTCATGTAACCACTCTCCAAGTTATCCAGCTATGCCAAGACCACACAGTTTGTGGCATATCATTCCATGATCCACTTTGTCAAAAGCTTTTGCAAAATCAAGGTATATTACGTCCACATTTGAGTTGTTGAGTACCTGTCTCAACACCCAGTCATATTGTTGTAATAGCTGGGCCAGGCAGCTCCTACATGGTCGAAAGCCATGCTGGGTATCACTCAGCAAGTTATTTTCTTCAAGGAATGTGATTAGTTTTCCTCTGACTATCCTTTCCATGACTTTGCTGATGTGTGAAGTCAGAGAGATAGGCCTATAGTTTTTGGCATCTGCTCTGCTTCCCCCTTTATGGATTGGGCATATTATCCCCTCCTTCAGCTTGCTTGGCAGTCTGCCAATTGCAAGAAAGCTCTGGAAGAGGATCTTGAGGGGTTTTGCCAGGGTACACTTACACGATTTGAGGAGGATTGCTGGGAAACCATCAGGACCAGCAGTTGAGTTTGTGTCCATTTCATCTATAGCTAGTAGTACATCTTCACTAATGTCGATGTATTCCATCGTAACTGCCTCTCTGGTTATAGGGGCGGTAGCAAAGAAGTCCACTGGTTTGTTCACTTTTCTGTGTTCCAATGGGGTGGTGAAGACACTTTTGAACTGGTCATTCAGTACCTCACTGATCCTAGTCGGACTGTCTGTGAGGGAGCCATCCTTTTTGAAGAGGAGTTAAATCTTGCAGTGTACTGAGGCTGTTTCTTTCGCGTAATGAAAGAAGGCCTTTGGGTTTGACTTAATGTTTTTTATAACCCAGGCTTCTTTGTCTGCTCTCTGCCTCACATAGGATTGTTGCAGCCTTTTTTCAATCTCCATCAGGGTCGTTTTTAGGCTGGACCTTTCGCTACTTTTGGGATGCTGGTTGAGTCGATTTGCAACTTTCATCCGTCATCTCATGAGGATCTTTCTCTCCCTTGGAATCTTGTTCCTATTTGTTTTGGCCTTGTGCTCTGGGACATATTTCTGGCATATGGCTTGCACAATAGACATGAAACATTCTAGTTTCATGTCAATGTCTGGTGTGGAGAGACATTTTGGCCAATCCTCTCTGAGGATCTCTTTCTGGATCAGTTTCCAGTCTGCTTTGTGGAAGTTCAGATTGGAGAGATTTCGGGCGCTTCCTTTAGGCTGTATGTCTCTGGTTACTTTCAGCCCAAACATAGACAGCTCTATTATGTTGTGATCCAAGGCTAATGCCGGTGTCACTTTCACATCATGAATGATGTCCATATTGTTCATGAAGCAGAGATCCAGAATGTTATTCACTCTAGTTGGTCTGAGAACAGCTTGCTCCATGAATAGGGCATTGGTGAGGTTGAGCAGGGACTCCACCTGTGCTTGCTTGCGATGAGTCATTCCTGAGAGTATGAGACCTTTGGGCCATTTGACGTTGGGGAAGTTGAAATCACCCATAAGAAATATGGTCACGTGGTGTTCCAGTTTCATGAGGATTTCTTTAATTCTAGTGAGGCAATCTTCAAATTTGCCTATGTGGTTTGGAGTATCCGGTGGGCAATATGTATTGCATATGACTATATTATGTTGTCTTATGTATACAATTAGAATGTCACATACCGAATTTGAGTATGACAGTAAGACCTGGGGTGTGAGGTCGTCACGGATTTATACGGCAGCTCCACCATGACTCCTTTCTCTTCTGTCTGTTCGCAGTATGACATATTTTGGTACGTGTACTTCTGCATCCTCTATATCAGGGCTGAGGTGAGTTTCCATGAGTGCTATGCATAGGGCTTGATTGCATGCAGCAAGGTCTCTCAGAAAAGAAATTTTGCTTTTATTATAGTGCAACAGGCCTCCAATATTTAGTAAAAATATTGGTGTGATGACTGTGCAGGCGTTAGGGGAGGCCATCCCATGTCTGTTGACTTTGGTGGTCTTGCACAGTGGTGGGCAAGGTTCCTCGTTTGTGTTTGGTGTAGCCAGGTCAGCTGCTGCACAATTTTTTGCGCCATGTACAAAAAGGACTCTTGCTCAGCTGCTGTGTTGCGCATAATCTCTGAAGAGTGCACTTCTTTGGTGAATTCTTTCCTTGGAGACATTTTTCGTCTTTCCTCGGAAGTTTTTATCATTAAGGCCTTTGTAGTTTTGGCGGTGTGTCGGGTGGGCAAACCTGCAGTTTTTTTCCGTCTTCCCCATGCCAACATCTGCCTTGCAGGTAAAATTTGCAGGTTCTTGAGTGCCTTCCAAATTTCTTTTTTCCTGTAGGGTTTTGGATGGCATTGGATCCTCCTAGGGGTTTTCTGTTTTTTGTTTGGTGGATTGGGGTTTCGGTTTTGGTTGTTTCATTTTTGCATTTTCCTTTTCCTTCCTTTCCTTCTTTATGCTTGTGTTCCGTCCTTCCTTTTCTTGTGGTGGGAACTTTTTTCTCTGGTTGTCCAATGGGGTGAGGGCTCCTTTCCTTTGTAGGACCACTGGCACAGAGGGGCTTCTAGTTGCTGCTTCCTTGGCTTCACTATCCTTTTCTGCCTGGTCATTCACAGGGGTGGGTGATTCATTCTCTTGAGGAGCCACTGGATCAAAGAGACTTCCGGGTGTTTTTTCCTTTTCATATTCTCCATCCTTATCAGCCTTTCCACAATGGCTTTCGATTATGACATCCAGGGTGTCAATCTGTGGTCTGATGAGCGTATAGGATCGGAGGAATTCATTCTTCTTCTGCTCTGTCTGATTAGTGGTTCTGTGAAAGCCATTGTTTTTCAGTGCAGCAGTGATGTTGTTTGGCGGATCGCCACTAGCAATCGTCCATGCTCGCAACAAAAGATTTAATTCTTTCTTCTCCCACTTTGGTGCCATCTTCGTTTTTTAAGCCCAGAAGGGGAGTAGAGGATAGAGAGGAAGTGAAAGATAGCGGGAGGTAGAAAAGAAGAAACACAGAAGGGGGAATAGGGAAAGAGAGAGGGAGATATGAAGGAAAGAGAGAGGGAGATATGAAGGAAATAGAGAGAGTGATATTAGGAAGAGAAGGGGGGTGATATGAGGAAGAGAGGAGTGATGTGAGGAAGAGTGGGGGTGATATGAGGAAGAGAGAGAGTATGGGGTGTTAGAGAGATAGAGGAAGGGGAGAGAAAGAGAGACAGAGTGAGAAGAGGAGGGGAAGAGAGTGACAGTGAAGGAAAGGAGGAGAAGAGAAAGAGAGACAGAGGAAGGGAGAGGATGAGAAGATAAAAAGAGACAGACTGAGGGGGAGACCGGAAAGGATGAAGGATGTGAGAGAAAGGGAGAAACGGAGTGAGAAGAGGGGGAAAATGAGAAGTATATGAGGGAGAGGGTGAGGTGACATGAGGAGAGGAAGATGTTGTGAGATGGAAAGGAAAGGAAAGAGAACTGAAAAAAGAGGAAGGTATGAAAGTGAAGGAGAGAAATGAGAAAAAGAGTAAGATATGGAAGAGAGATACGTGTAAAGAGATAAAGGGAGAGGGAGAGGAAGCGGTAGTTATGAAAGAAAGAGTGGGAACAGGTAACAGAGATGTGTAGGAAAACGAAAAATGAAAATTTGTAATTCTAAATGAGATTTGTAATTCAAATAATTGTAAAGAGATAAAGTGAAAAAAAGAAACAATAGTGAAAAGAAAGTGGTTTCGTAATGGTTTCTATTTTTCAAAGAGAATCAAAGCTAAGTGGTCGCTGTAATAAAAGTTGAATGAAAATTATAGTGAGAATTCTCAGAAAGTAAACAAAGATTAAGTCATAACTCAAATGTTACTTAAGTTAAAAGAAAATAAACAAATGAAAAGGATACTTATTCATAAGAGGTAAAATTCCAAATCCTTGTTCTTGTACGAAGAAGTTTTCTTTCAAAAACAATTCTTTTTTTGTTTCTTACATTCGACTGCAAATAAAACTACGACTTGTAACCACGCAGTTATTGATGATACCTCTAGCTTGTGTCACCGACTTTAATGTTCTATATTAAACTTTTAGTGTAATATATTACTTTTTACACACACACACACACACACACACATATATATATATATATATATATATATATATATATATATATATATATATATATATATATATATATATATATATATATATATATATATATGTATATATATATGTATATATATATGTATATATATATATATATATATATATATATATATACATACATATAAATATATAAATATATATATATATATATATATATATATATATATATATATATATTGATTGAAAAGACAACAAAAGAAAGAAAGAGACCTCGATATTATGTAAATAGAGGAATTTATCTGTAAAAATATGTGACAATTATTTGGTAGCCATGTTAAAACTCCGAGTTTCGGATGCCAAAGCAGAAACCCATGCCGCCATCTCTTCAGTTATCTGGCCATTGAAAATTCCTATGAAAATGACCGTTAAACAAAGGGAAATTACCAATTACAAATATATATATATGCGTGCGTATGTGTATATATTTGGCGAATGTGTGGGTGAGCATGTGTGTGTTTCAAGCGAGGGTGGATGAGTATATACATATAGGCGCATGTACGGATTGGTGCGCTTACGTGAATACTATGGACTTTTTTACTCCCTCCCCTTACTTAGCGGTCATTCTAATAGCTCTTTTATCTTAATAACGGTCAACCACGCAGTAATTTCACTTTGTTTAATGATCATTTTCAAAGGAATTTTCAATGCCCAGATAACTGAAGAGATGGCGGCATGGGTTTCCGCCCCGGCATCCGAAACTTGGAGTTTTATCATGGCTACCGAATAATTGTCAAATATTTTTACAGCTATATATATATATATATATATATATATATATATATATATATATATACTAGCAGTATAGCCCGGCACTGCCCGGGATTAAGCTAGGATTATTAAGTGTTCAAGTGCTTTATTTCAAACCAAAATAAGTAACATTAACATCAGATTTGAGCGAAATCCGTTGAAATTGGTTTGGCTGAAAATGGTTTGCTGGCAATTTGATTGGGAAATCCCATAAGGAATCAGTTTATTGGTTATTTCCACTCATTGACTGTTTTTTTTTTTTAAAGTTGCATTAGAGATTTGCATACTACTCGCTATTACCCAATGATCAACTCACATAAGGTTAGATTTGGGTTTTCTAATACTAAAAATTTGTTACAGATTATTTCTTCCCATAATTTCAGGTTTTTAGATTCATATCTAGACAGCCATCCCAGTTATGATGATAATAATAGTAATGTTCATATCAATAACAATAATAATTACTCCAATAATTTAACACACACATATGATGGCAATAGTCATTTAGGTATTAATATTGGTAGTATGTACAATATTAGCAAACATAACAATATCGGTAGCAATAATATGATTAGCATCTCAGAATTAAATCCTAATAGAATTAAGTTTTTAAGTGCGAATGCCAAGACCAAGAATGTGGTTTATCAATGCAAGGTAATGTCTCACGCTGATGTCTCGTTTTACGTAGATAGCTCATCGACGCAGGTCTCAAAGAGAATATCAAACCATTCTTCATTTAGGGATAGGAATAAAGCTAACACCACCGGCCTAAGTAAATTTAGTTGGGAACTGAAAGATTGCAATAAACAATTCTCTTTGGAATGGTCTATACTGGCTACTTCAGTTCCCTACGACAAAGGTAAGGATTTTTGTCCTCTTTGTAACTTGGGGCTTTTCCATATTCTGTTCTCCAAGAATCGCCGAGTTAACCAGATAACACAGAGAGCGTATCGATGTCAGCACTGGCAGAGACATACCTTCATTTATTATCATTAATTCCATTCTTCCAACTAGTTTAAGGTTTTAGGTATTATTTTTTTATCCCCCCTCCCCCTTTTTTTTACCAAATGTCCTCTGAATAATATCTTTTAATATAGTCTTAAATAATGTCTATTTCTGCATCCATCTCCACTTGTCTTTTATTTTCCCCTTCTATAGTTGGTTAAGTAATTCCTTCCCAGTAATGCTACACGAGTTGTTCTTGTACCACTAGTAACTTTAACTAAATATACCCGATCTTCTCCTCGTAAGCATGTATATTGTTGTTATTATTATTTCTCAACAAAATATCTTGTACCTTGTTCTACCACTGACTTGCGTTAACATCCGTATATTAATATATTACAAGGCAATGATGTTTCATTTATCATGTTTACATTCTTTGCTTCAAATCAGTATGTTATTAATTTTAATATTTTTAATATAATCTTAAACAATATCTATTACTGCCCCCATCGCCACTTGTCCTTTATTTTCCCCTTCTATATTTGGTTAAGTAAATTCTTCCTAGTAATGCCACATTGGTTGTGTTTGTACCATTAGTAACTTTAACTAAATATTCCCGATCTTCTTGTAAGCTTGTATATCATCATTATTATTATTTCTAAATATCCTGTACCTTGTTTTACCATTAATTTGCGTTAATATCTGTATATTAATATAATATAATTACAAGGCTATGATGCTTTATTTATTTTTTTATATTTACATTCTTTGCCTTATATTAGTATGTTATTATTTATTTCCTTAAGGAGAAATTTTTTTATATATCATGAACTCTCTTGATTCTCTCCCTTCCTCCACATTTGAATTAGCTTATAGTTTACGGCTTCAGTTTACTTTACTGTGACCCATTTTGCCCTCTTCCCCACCATTTTAATAATTTAATTTAAACCTTTAGTATAGCGTTTACAGAGCCCCCTCCCATTATAACTCTATGTAAACCAGCGTTCTTACTTCTAACGGTCACTTACATGGCCATATAATATTATAACTCGTACGTAACCTTATCATTTCGCATTTGTCTTGCTTCTATATGTTGGTTCCCTGACGATCAATATATGTGGAATTCCAGCAGCTCTTATTTCTTAGGAGGAGAGCACACATATATTTTGAAACATGTGTAGGAATTAAAGGAACTTTTATTTATATGTGTTTTGCTCCATTTATTGTTATTATTCATATCTACTCAAAATGCATCGCTTTAACTTGGTATCTCTACCTATAAAACAGGTGTGATATCCTGTTTTTTTTTGTGTGATTTTTGCTACCCATGGTAACTATTAACATATTTACATTGTCAAGGTTTTTTTTAAACTGAGATAATATTAATATATATATATATATATATATATATATATACACACACACACACACTAGGGTAATTCCAAAAGTAAGGACTCCAAAAATACTTAGAAACGACAGAAATGCTTATTGTCTGCAGTGTTTATAGCATTTGAAATTTGAACATTTTCCATTTTTCTAGATAATCGCCATTTCAGTCGTTGCATTTTTGTTAGTGCTGGGGCAGTTTTTGTATGCTCATGTCATACCAGCTCACCATCATGTTGTTGAGGAAACGTTGAACCTCATCTTGCACCTCATTGTCGTTGCTGAAGCATGTTCTGGCCAAATGTTCTTTTAGCTTATGTAACTGGTGGTAGTCACTATGTGTGAAGTCTGGACTATAAGGTGGGTTGCAATCTATGGTCTTGTGTGAGGATTTGTGGGATCCATGTTGCGCACACCTTCTGGTATTGCAACTTTTCACTTAAAACCCTATGAACAGTGCTTTGGGAAACCTCTGGAACCAAAATACAGAGGTCATCCAGACTGATCTACTGATTTTCACATGGAATTTGCTCAACCTTTGCGAATGTCTTGTTGGAAGTTGATGGTTGCCCACTTCTTTCTTCGTCATGAATTTCAGTATGACCAGTTGCAAACTCCCTACTCCACTTGTAGCCATTTTTTTATATCGATGCACAACTTGCCACACACCTCTGTTAATTGGCGAATTTCAATTGGTCTAATGGCTATTGCGTTCAAAAACTGAATAACTGCATGAACTTCAGACTTGGTGGTAGCGTCAATCGAGAGCTCCATCAGATAGGAAACCTTACTTTTGGTAATACCCTTGTATATATATATATATATATATATATATATATATATATATATATATATATATATATATATGAATGTATATAAAGAATATGAGTGGTTTAGCACACTAGTGATCTGAACGAATAGGTACACTGGGTAAGTGCTACAGTTCGCTGACCATTAGGTTCGAAGATCAGAACTAAGGCTGGATCTAGGGATCCGTGTTAGGGTTCCATGATAGCATATATATGTTATATTGACGGAAAAATAAAATTAAAGCAGAATGTGTATCTCAAGTCATTTAGAATAATTTATTTAGGTTAAGGTGAATTTGAAGTCTTTCAGCTGTTTCTAGGATTACCCAAGTGGTTGGTTAGCATATCCGTGCACTGGGTATTCTGCCATGAGGGACAAGGTATGAATATTTTAGACAGGGAAAATTTACAGTTTCTAAGGAAGAAAATAGAGGAATAAAGTGGTAAAATAGAAGAATAAAGAGTAAAAGTAGTTAGAAGAATATAGGAAGGAGAATAATGTTCACAACTCATCTTTTTCAAGAGGATATATTGGTCGCTACTTCCATGAAGGTACGGGTTTTTAGCTAAAATCCCAGGTAAATCCAGGCAATATTTAGGCAGTGTACTGACTGATGTATTCATATCGTAAAGGTGTATATAGAGCGAGAATGTATGATGGACATAGATGGGTTTTGTGAGTGGTTGTATGAGAGAGAGAGATGACAGATATATCCTAAATGGGCTTTGTGAGTGAGTGTGTATGAGAGAGTAGAAAGGGAACAAAAATTAAATAAGAGAGGTAATGGTAAAGAATAAGATGAAAGATAAATAAATAAAAATAAAGGTAACAATATATGTCAGTATTGTATGGGGGTTAGGGGTCAATTGTTTAAGTTTTAGTAGAAATGGGGTGGAAGGCCAATCTAGGTAAGGTTATAAGAACAGTAGTTTAGTACAGATATTTAAAATTGTATTCCAAGTTTCATCGACATTAAATAATATGAGGTAAAGGATTAAGAATTAAACCTAAAATTGAAAATTTAAATTTAAAATCTAAACTTAAAATTACAAACTAAGAAAACTAAAGTAAAAAAGAACTATAAAAATCAAAAATGATTGAGTTGAAATTAGCTAGTTACTGAGATAGTTATGTTGATAGAGGAAAAAAAGGAGTGTACACACACACACACACACACACATATATATATATATATATATATATATATATATATATATATACATACATACATACATATACAGACATACATATGTACACACATATGTACATAAGCATACATATAAGGTACGCACCTATACACACAAACACATATATACATACGTACACACACACACACACATATATACATACATATATATACATACATACACACACACATATATACATACATATATACATATATATATATGTATATTTATTTTAATGACCGTGGATGGATGTATTATACATGTTGATTTTGTGTGCATTTGGATCTATGGAAGAATTTAAAGGTGTGATAGAACCTATGACAACATGTAGAAAAAGCATAGTCCACAAGTGGATCACTGGCCTTGGTGTGGGACCCTGGAATCTATTATGGTACCTTTCTATTTATTAGATGGTGTATATGGTTGGCTAGGGAGGTAGATTTGCTATCCTCCTCATACTTAAATGAATTTATATGTGCAGAATATCCCTGTTTAAAATTAATAGTAGATCTGACATAGTAGTTAATAGAATTATGCGATATACTGTGGTTCGTGCATTTGTATACTATGTTAAATCTGCAGTGGGCTTGCAACAGGCATACGGTCACGGATTGGCAGTTGCATTTATCTGTCCTCTGAGTGTTATTAGTGGAAAGAGAAGATACAGTACTATTTATAGAGAAATTAGAATTAAGGGTATTCTTAGGGGATTGGCAAGTATCATAATTATTGTTGTTACTATTATTATCATTAGTAGTAGTGATTTTATTATCACTATCAATAACCCTAGCAATAGTAGTGATTTAGTGGAAAATAATTGAAAAATCCACATTTTAAGTTAATGGATCAAATAAATGTAAGCTATGTTTAGCTGAAAGAGCTCAAATCCTTTTCAGATCTAACATCCCTAACTCACCACTAAACTCTAGGTCTGTAGTTTTCAGCATTGTAAACATATGTTTAAGTACATTTTGAAGAAATGGAAAATTCTGCCTATACCTTATTAACATATCTTTCTATCCTTATAATTTAAGGTCTAAGGAGGGTAACTCTTTTACCTTTATTACTTTTTACCTTCCATTTTTTAACCTTTCATATTTCCTATATGCTTCTGTCTCAACTTTTTGCTTTTCTTCTCTCATTCAGTTTTTAGTTTATGTGGTTTGTGCCTGATGAATATGTTTGAGGTATTTCTCAACATATGAAACTATTAGTAGTACTTAAAAACATGTGTCTATTAAATGATATTTATCTCTCACCAGATGGAATACTTTTTTTGTTGATCTTAACATCACGGAACAGTATGTTGTACACACACACAATGTTCAGATTAAATTTGGTGATTTGTCATGTCTCTTTTTTTTTTAGGAATAACTTGATGTATTAATGAACAGTCAACAATATTTGACAACATAAAGAATTAAGTTGTAGTTAAGAAAACATTAGCTGACATAAAAGAGTGGAAACCATCTGAATATTGGAAAAGAGTTACCTATATTATGGTGATTTGCTCTGAATTTCAAAATTTTGATATCATGACTGTTCTGAGAACACTCTAAAAGGCTATAAGATGTGACTTTAGCATCATGAAAACCAAGTTCCCTCAAACTGTGATGATCTTTGGGTATGTTTCCAGCCATGCTACCTCACACTTTTGAACAGGGCCTTAGGCTCAATTCAGACAGTTCTGTGAAACTGCTGGAGACTAGTCAATCCCTGGTTGGATAGGGTTGCTACAGGAAGGCCATATGTGTGGCAGCAAGATTTAGCTCTTTGCCAAGAGAATCGGAAGTGGTTGTCAGAGAACTTCTATGACTTCACCAACCCCCAATTTCTGTCCTCCTAATTCCCCTGCTTGTAATCCCATGGATTGCCATGTGTGGAGATGGTTGAGAAAGACACCAGCCACTCTGCCTGCAATACCAAGGCCAAGCTGGTGGCCAAAATCAAGGAGGTGTTCAAAGATATTCCTAGGGACACATTGAAGAATGTATGTGCCAAGTTCCAGAGCCACCTTGAGGCTGTGCTGGTAGCTGAAGGTGCCTACTTTGAGTAAACTGTTGTCTCCCAGCCATAATTTAGTTGATACTTTTTGATTTTTTAAAATACTTTTTTTGATGTTTGCTTTTTTCTTTTGCGCAAACTGTCAAATTTAGCTCTAACACTCTAAATGGTGTGAGATGATGATGAACTATTATCTAAGTAGTGTTAAAACATGGAGGGTACATAAACTCAATGCTGAACTTTATGCTAATATACTTACAAAGTGGTTATATTAGATAGTAGCCATCTGAGTGTGGCTTGTTATCATTTGATGGCAAATAACACCGTTTCAAGGCCAGTATGTGCTTATTTTAATTAGCTTTTCCTTTCCAGTATATATCTGCTGATCATAAAGAGTCTTGGTATTTAAGAGTAGGAGATATTGGGTGAAATATCAGTTAATATACCTATGATCAGGCACCTTTTGTACTAGATTAAAGGAGCCAGTTGCCTTTATTATTATTATTTACATGTAAAAAAATGAATGAAGGATACTGTTTGAAACAGCATTTGTTATTAGGTAAATTAGATCATAGAAAATCATCCTCATCATCACCAATTTGTCTTTATCCTTTGCCATGGATTAGTTGGTATAAAATATCACATGCACTTCACTAGATGTGCATTAATGAGCATTCAAACATAGGTTTAAATGAAGAAAGCAGTAATTTTGTTTCTGTGTGTTGTTGCTTGTTTTCATTAGACTGTTGTGAAAATTTAGCATGAATATTTTACAGGTGAATGTTATCATCCTTGTCAACATCTTTATTTTAACATTCATTTTTTTCCATGTTGATATGAGTTGCAAAAGTCTGATATGTAGCAGCTCTTCATCATCTTGTTCCTGTATTATTTTATTTTTAGATCTGTCCTAATTATTGCTCTCCAGTTTTACCATTGTTTAACTCTTTAATGACTATATTTTTAATATGATACACTACCTCTGTGTTGTAATTAATTATCATAATTAAAATGAAAATATACTCAAATTTGGAAGGATTTAATTAAAGAACTTACTATCAAACTGATATTTGGAATATAACTTGAAGTGTTTATATAAAATTGTAATGGAAAGTCTTAATTTCAAATGGGCAGTTTAAACCAAGAGTTTTCCAAAAATATAACCAAAAGATGTCTTAGGTGGATTTGTGTTAAAATAGTTAACTTTGATGCAACTAGCCTTTCATCATCAAATGCTTGGCCTTTCAGTCAGCATACCTCATCATCATTATGGGTCTGTGCAGCTATCTTCTTAGGTGTGGAGTAGACATCTTATTCAAATGTATATCGCATTTTATTTGTGCAATGTAGACATGTGTAAATGGCAAGAAAATGCAGTTAGTTGATAATGGGAGTAAGGCTGAACTTAAGCAAATTACTCCTTAGGGACCCAAAATCTGAACAAAACTTTCAAAAATCACTATTTTTTCATTTATTGCAGTTTTATAATTTATATTCAATGATTCTTTACAAATAACCTAATTAACATTAACATACTACACCAATTTATTTTTTTAAATATCATTATTACACAAGTTTTTATAATTATGATTTACTATATTCCCTTATATGTAAATGTTTGTTTATTGATTGAAGTGAATCATTTATACCTATCATGACTTTATTATGTATTTTGGCTGCATATATGCCAAGTTCAGTTCTTACACAACTTTATTTACTATTAAATACTGGAGCTTACCATGTCTGAATCCAGTCCTGAGGGGAAGTTAGTATGTTCTCTACAGCATAACCTAGTAAATACTGAACTGGGAATGAAACAACATTCCTTTTCACCTAGCTTGTCTAACATTAGGAACACAATGAAAAATCTATGGTGTTTGAAATTTCCTGCTTTACTTAACTCTATTGTTATTATTCTGAAGAATTGTTGACCATGCTAAATGTTGCTTGCGTTAGAGAAGAAAGTATTAACTTTGTGTATGCAGATCGACAATCTGTGTATCATGCATGGTTTGCTTTATTTTCACAGATAATGTTTCTGCCACTTATTTCTGTGAGTACTTTGACACTGAGCTGCACTAATTCCATGAACTTCAACTCACAGATTTGGGAGGGAATTTAATGCTTTAAACATGTGTATGTGTACACACACACACACGCACACACACACACACACATGCACACACATGTATATATATATGTCTATGTGTATATATATATCAGTGTGTGTGTATATATATATATATATATATATATACTTTTCATAAAAAGCGTTTACTTTTTTTGATTTCCAATGTGCATTTTCGCTTATTTTTCTTCTTTGCCCTTACATTTCCACGTGTAGTTTCTATTTTGTTTTTGTAACATACTTCTATTGTATTTCACTACATGTGAGATTGAAAATGTCACAAACACCAAACTCTACAGTTAAAACTCTCAACGAAGGGACTCTTAAGGAACTGAATGAGATCAACATGAATTTAAGACTTTTAATTAGCAAACTAAAATTCTACCAAGAGGTTTAGAGTTTACTCCAACCCCTCACAGATCGAACCCGAATGAAATTAAGGATAACACTATGGATTTCTGCCGAAAATTACACCTCACAGAAGCACTTCACAACTACACTAACGAAGATGTGTGAATAGTAAAAAACAAAAGTGAATACTGTCCTACAAAAATCAGAAATAAAGCACTTGATGCTTTTTGTGAACACATTACCAGTTTTCCTTTTAATACCCTACAAAAACAACGAATTAAGTCCTACCATACTGTAAATGAATGGAAATCGAGTTAAAAAATGATATAAACCTCACCATTAAAGAAGCCGACAAAGGAAGTGCGGTAGTGGTGATGGACACACAGTGTTACAAAAAGTTAATACTCTCCATGTTGGAAAATAATATTTACTATGAGAGGATAGTACAATACAACCCACAGAAGACACTTAAAAACTTATCTTCTTTACTTCAAATACATGGAAAGGGCCTCACTAAACATGAAATTGACTATTTATCCAATTTTAAATACAGACTTAGTCTATTCTATGGATTACCCAAAATACACAAAAATCCACATATTTGTAAAGCTTGAAAAGTTTCTCCAAGCCTATGCATTAATGTTCCTCCCCCTACTGACCTCAAACTGAGACCCATCATTGCTGCCCCTGCTTGTGAAACCCACCGTTTGAGCAACTTCCTCAACATCTTACTCAGACCATTTCTAAAATATGTGAAAAGCTTCATCAGGGATGACTTAGACATGCTTATCCACCTCCCGAAGACAATAAATGAAGGAACCCTGTTAGCATCATTCAATGTGGTGAATTTGTACACCAATATCCCATACGATTATGGTATAGAAGCGATCACCTTCTGGCTAGAAAAATACCCACAAGAGATCCCAGGATGTATCAACCACAGATTCATAATCACAGCACTCAAATTCATCCTACTGAACAACTACTTCATGTTCAATACACTTTACTATCGACAAAATTGTGGAATTGCAATGGGAACCCGAGCTTCTCCAGTGATTGCGAACCTTGTAATGGGTTACTTAGAGCTTAAAATATATCAGTCATCACTACAAAAATGTGGCACCTCATTTCATTGCTATTTAAAGGAGAACTGGAATAGGTATCTGGACAATTGCTTTATACTTTGGAAAAACAGCATGGACAAACTCCTCAATTTCAAAATGATGCTTAACAATATTAATAGCAACATACAATTCACCATGGAACACAGCAATAAACAACTCCCTTTTCTTGACATCCTAATTAAAATAGTCAATAACCACATCGAAACAGACATCTTCTATAAACCCACAGGAAAAGAGCTAAATTAAAACTAACACTGTTAGAAATAGAAAACAAGATCAAACTCTCCCATGAAAAGGAGAGAGCAGAGAAGGAGAAGAGAGCAGTAGAAAGCATAAAAACAAACCCCAAGGCTTTCTATAGATTTGCAAGAGAGACAGCTACGGCACAGTATAAAATAGGACCCCTATTCCTGCCTAATGGCTCACTGACTGCGGACCCCACATGGATAAGTGAAGTGCTCAGTGCACAATTCAAGAGTGTCTTCACTTCTCCTCTGAGTCACATGCAGATAAAGAACCCAGCTGATTTCTTTGACAATATCACTCAGCAGAAAAAGACTGCATCCATTACCTACATTGACATTGAAGAGGAAGATGTAATAGCTGCCATAAACGAAATGAGCTCAAACTCGGCAACTGGCCCCAATGGTTTCCCAGCTGTCCTCTTAAAGTCGTGTAAACAATATTCTATGTATAACGGCCATAACTCCCATGAAAATTCATATATTTTTGATGCTGATGAAATTTTAACCCGAACATAACAGATGAGCATTATTTGTAATTCAACGGTACAACAGTGTAAGACTACCCTTTCAGATATACTTACATTATGATTTCTGCAATGTGGTGCATAAATTGTCAAGTAAATGAGACGCATCTTTGCCTCCACTGATTCACTTGCAAAGTGTTGAGTACAATTATTTCGTTGCAGACCTCCTTTGGGTCTTTTTATTATCACTGCGACACACATAGTCCCCAGTTGGTAACATTGATTTCAAGGCCCTCCTACATGAGAGACTGGCATTCCACTTAATGTCTATGTTCCATGCTGGCATGGATTGGAGAGTTATTAATGTATTATTAATGTATTTCTGCTAGTATATATATATATATATATATATATATATATATAATAATAATAATAATACAAAGAATATATATACATGTATACACACATATATGTACATACTTACATCTACATGTGTATACATATGCATATCAGGGTACAGGACGTTAGAACAATGAACTACAGACAACGGAACGAACACATAGGAAAATGGAAAGCCACTTGGAATATTCCTTCATCAGCTGTCTCTATTCTAACCTGACGTTTCGAAGATAATACAGAACGTACTCTAGAATAGTCTCTTCCTGAGTAGTGGATCAACCCACTACATATATATATATATATATATATATATATATATATATATATATATATACATATTATATGCATATAAGCAATATGTATATGATATGTATGTATATATGTATATGATATGTATATATATATATATGTGTGTGTGTGTGTATATATATATATATATACACACACACACACACATATCATCATCATCATCATCATCGTTTAACGTCCGCTTTCCATGCTAGCATGGGTTGGACGACTTGACTGAGGACTGGTGAAACCGGATGGCAACACCAGGCTCCAATCTAAATTTGGCAGAGTTTCTACAGCTGGATGCCCTTCCTAACGCCAACCACTCAGAGAGTGTAGTATATATATATATATATATGGGAGAATTTACGAAAAAACAACAGACGAAGACAGGTGGTGTAGACAACAAATGGATGTATTAGTTTAATGCTCGGCAATAGAGAAAGTCTTTGATGTTTCGAGCAGGGAAATTGATTAGGTATTGAACCATTTTTTTTCCTTGGATGATACCATCTTTTCATGAGGCTAACATAACGTCTAACTGAATTCTATGTGTGTGTGTGTGTATATATATATATATATATATATATATATATATATATATACATATATATATATATGTATGTATATATATATATATATGTATGTATAGAAACACACACACACATCTCCATACAAAGATACGTACATGCATGAATGTATTTGTGTAATTAAATTATGTGTTCATAAATATCTATTTATGTTTATGTATTCTGAGGTTGTCTAGTTTTAGAAGCCAAAATATCCCTCAGCATCCTTTGGTCCAAGTGTATTGTTCAAAGTTGTTCTTATATATTTGTTCCTGGCTGTTTTAATGACCTTTGTTTGACTCTCTACATTTAGATTTCCATGATCTCAGTAGTTTATATCATTGCATGTTTCCAGAGTTTTCATTTATGAATCCCTGTCTTCACACCTTTGTTTTTCATATTAGTCTTAAACTTCGTTTCCCTTTTGTTTTTTGTTTTTGTTTACTCCCTTGATTGACTAAATATTGTTTTACATGTTAAATCCTTTTAAGAAATATATTATCTGCTTGTTTTAAAATTTCTTTAAGATTTTCATCTCTAAAAAGACGAAAAATTCATGTCTTTATTAGTGTATTCTGTTAAAAAGTTTTGGTTTCTTTTTTTGTTTTGTTGTAAATTGAGAATTTTTTAGTTTGTTGTTGTTAATGCTATAATGTTTGCCACACAAACTATTTGAGTATTAATGTTTTGTCCGTCTCTGCTAAGGAGTAATCAAATGTTGAAAATTAATTTCAGGAAGAAAAGAAAGAAGGACGCAAAGAAGAGAAGAAGAAAGATGAAAAAGAAACCAAGCGTGTGAAATATAAACTGAAAGACAAAAAGAAATCCAAACGTCAGGATTTTCACATAGGCTTTTCTGGTAAGTTGTTTAATGTTATACATTAAACTATCGGGGCAGTGATGACAGCACTACTGTTGCTGCCATCGTCATTATTTTATACTCATTTTTACAAACTGGTATATGTTGGACAGGTCTTGCCCTTGTTCAGCATCCTGTGATCAACTCTCGTTATTACTTTCCATGTTTTTCTGGGCTTTTCTTTTCCACAGTCTCCTGCCATTTGGATCAAGTCTTCACCTAACTCTCATCTTTCATCTCCATCCTTTGTCTGCCAGTTATCTTTCATTCATACTCTCTTCATAGCTTATTGCAGCCAACCCAAACTATAAGGATGCCATTACCAGCTTTTTTCCTTTTTCTTTTTTATTTTTAAAAGACTTCCCTTTATGTAATCTCTTGACTTGCTACAAATAGCAGCCAAATCTTCAATAAACCCATACTGTTTGTCAAATGTATTCTTTTTTTGTATTTCAATATAGTTCTGATATACAAAATAGTGAGATGATCACTGGTGGAGTGCCACTGCTCATAGGTCTGCTGTTAAAGGTTGACCTCAGTTAAACAGCTGCAATAACAACCACCACTGAATAGTAGATTACTAAAGCTACTCAACTACTATTGTTTGTTTTTGTGCTTAACCTATGCACAAGGTTACACATTTTGAGAGAGAAGTGCAGTTGATTTAATTGATTCCAACACCTTTAATTGGCTTGCTGGCAATCTCTTTATGCATTTGCTGAGATTACAGATAGATGAGGTTGTGTTTGTATGTTTCATAATAAAGCTGCTTCTGGAAAGGATTCTGTATGGATTTAGACCAGACTTTGAAATATGAGTTATTTCTACTGAAACATTTCAGAGTATTATAAACACAAACATAGCTGCATGGTTAAGAAGTTCACCTTGCAATCATGAGATTCTGGCTTTGATCTCATGATGTGATACCTTTGGAAAATGCCTTCACCATAGCCTTGGCTTTTAACAGTAGGAATGCTTCATGAATAACAGATATTTCTTGCTTGTATTTTTGACTGTAGAAGGATTTTTTAAATAGGGCTTTATATTCTGTAGTCTAGGAAACATAAAAATACTAGGTATGGAGAAATGATTTGTGAGAGCTGCCCATGCCAAAATAAGGTATCACCAAAGTTAGAGATAAGCAATGGACACACACTGAGGTATGTAATATTTCGACAGAGCATCTTTTAATGTTGAAAACATCTTACGTAAACATTCACAGCTATGACTAATTATTATCAGCAAAAGTGTGACCTCTTTTTATTCTAATATTTTCTTTTTAGAAGCTGGTGCTGTGCAACCATCAGGAAACATATGCGAGAAACCTGTTTTTGGAGTTCCTTTAACTGTTGCTGTGGAAAGAAGTAAATGCCATGATGGCATTGAACTACCTGCTATATTTAGAGAATGTATTGATTATATTGAGGAACATGGTCAGTAGAAATAACTTACCTTCCTATGTATCATTTTCATTGTTGACTTGCAATTTCTCCTATCAGTTTTACTATTTAACAGTCTGTCAGATAATTAGAAACTTTTTTTCTTATTTTACTGGTTTTAGAGTCATTGGACTGTGGCTGTGCTAAGCCACTATCTTTAAAGATTTCAGTTAGTTGTATCCCTCCTGATCCTCTGTTTTTTGGCACTTGATTTAGTAACTTTAAAGGAAGTAAGACAAAGTCAGCTTGGGTGGGTTTGGAATTCAGAATCTAATAGAACATCGCCAAACATCAGCAATGTATTTTGTCCAACACCCTATTTCTTGTGCCATTCCAATCCCTGATACACATAAGTATATATACAAACAAATGTCCATACATATGTATTTAGCTATAGATTTGCACAAAAGCCTAAAAATATTAGGTTTTTCTCAGGAACAGTAAAAAAAAACATATGCACATCTCCCTCAAATCCAATTTATTAATGGTACAATGGAAATTTGTAAGTTATTCCAAAGATTCTCCATCTAATACAAACACCTAAGCATTAAAGAGACGTGTTCACACAGAACATAAATGCAGGTGCATACACCCACATACATGCACACACTAATTCCACCACATATTTGCAAAACCCAGGAACACTCTAGGGTGGGGCAAGGGGGTACATGCCCTGGGCACTGATTGAAGTGGGGTGCAAAATTGACCATAATGCGATAAGCTTGAACTCCATTTATAAAATTGCAATTGTAAAGATGGATCTCCAGCTTATCATAATATGATGGCTATCTACATTCATGTCTGGACATTTTTACAAATGGCATCAAAAAAGGACTGAGACTCACTTGAGTGAAACCCACGTATTTTTGCCTTGCCTACTACACATACTGCACAACTAAGGGTATAAAATTGTGGTGGTAAACATTCTATGTTAAATTTACTTGACTGTTGTTTATTCATTTAACTGTTAATCATTCTTTATCGTTCTAAAAATAGTTCAGTCTTATCAGTGTAAATCAATTTTCCATTTTTGCATAGCTTGCAACTTCCGGTGTACATACTGTAAATTGTTTGTTATCAATAAAAACTTCGACTGCCTACCCCGAGCAAACCTGTGACTGCTAGTAAAATCATTCAAAAGTGGTTGTCCCATTTCTATCCTTGGATATTTGGGGTACTTCAACAAAACAATATTACAAGCAGTTGAACAAGTCAACTGGATTCTACAATACAATCTCTTCTATAAGCTTTAAAGCAGAGTAATTCATTTTCTACTTCTAATTACAACTACATTAAGGTTTACTCTTTTCTCTGTACAATGTTTACAACTTTTACTTGTTTGTCACAAGAACATGAAGCATGCCTTCCCTAAAAAGAGAAAGTGGAGTTGAAGGAAAGAAGAGGCAGAAGTGGGAGACTAAAGAAGCTTTGACATCGATAGCTGCAGTTTGTACAGCCTCTGCATATTGACTTTTGAGGGGTGCAGAATGCATGTGTTGATCTCTTTTCCTACTCTTTTGAGACATGGTTCTTCCAGTTGCTGTACTATTAGTCTGCAGATGCATGCTTAGTGATTTCCCTCTATGTTTTTGCTGGTTTTGTTTCAGGTTTCCCTGCTTGTTGTTCCGATAAGTTTTGGGATGGGCAAAGCTGCAACCCTATCCTGTTTCTCCATGCCAGCAGGTGCCATTTAAATAAAATTTAGATTCAACCTGGGCTCTGTCAGTTTCTATCCTTATGCTTCTTCATTTTTCCTTTTGGCGTTTTGGGATTTTGTCTTTTTTCATGTCCTTCCTGTTACCTTTTGACATGAGAGCATCAGTTTTCCTGGCTATAAAGTTTCATTTGAACTTATCATAGGCATAGGAGTGGCTGTGTGGTAAGTAACTTGCTTACCAACCACATGGTTCTGGGTTCAGTCCCACTGCATGGCACCTTGGGCAAGTGTCTTCTACTATAGCCTCGGGCTGACCAAAGCCTTGTGAGTGGATTTGGTAGACGGAAACTGAAAGAAGCCTGTTGTATATATGTATGTATGTATGTGTGTGTGTGTATATGTTTGTCCCCCCAACATCGCTTGACAACCGATGCTGGTGTGTTTACGTCTCTGCAACTTAGCAGATCGGCAAAAGAGACCGATAGAATAAGTACTAGGCTTACAAAGAATAAGTCCTGGGGTCAATATGCTCAACTAAAGGCGGTGCTCCAGCAGGGCCACAGTTAAATGACTGAAACAAGTAAAAGAATATAGGTGCATTAGGCTGTTTTAATGAATTTGCATAAAAGCTAAAAATACTAGCCTTTTCTAAGACAGAGCAAAAGAAACTGATGCGCCTCCTTCGAATCCAATCTATTAGCAACTTTGTGAAAATTTATATGACATTCCAAATATTCTCTATCTGAGATTCTTTAAATGAATATTTGCATACACTTAGTTGTGTGCATCTACTAGGACACACATATAAGAGTTAATGATGCACACATACACAAACACCTAAGCACTCAGGAGACATGTTCACACTGAACATGAATGCTAGTACATACCCTTACATATATATGTACACTAAATCAACCACATACTTAGAAACTCCAAGAAGTCTCTTAACTCAAAAAGTCTTGTGACTGGCTTGAAATCCATTTAGAACTGAAATAAATCTCAAAGAGAAAATCCCCCCCCCACACACACATTGTAGATTTCCTGAAATTTCATATACTTGCAACAGCTATATAGTCTACAAAAGTCTTTTGCAAGGTAGTTAGGGAGCCTCTATAATTATCACCCAACATGTAATAATGTCATCTTAGATTTGTACTTCTCAAGAAAAAGATGGAATGACCATGATTGGGTGAGCTTTTGGTCATAAGTTTACTCCAGCAGCTTAACAGGCAGAATTCTCATTGGAAAATGAAAAATAAGTAAAATTGGAGACATATAGTCCTTCTCTGAAGTTGTAAGCAAGGTGTGATGTTTCAGTTAGACTTCAGGATTCTCTCCGTTTTACCACTACCAAAAAAAAACAAAAAACATATATATATATATATATATATATATATATATATATATATATATATAAAGAATAAACAATTTGAGGTTAATCAGTGATAGATTAATGAATTTTAATATTTTGTTAAAAGGCTTGTTATGTGAAGGAATCTATCGGATCTCTGGAGTAAAATCAAAAGTACAGATGCTAAAAGAAGCTTATAATAATGGAGTCCCTGCTTACCTTTATGAACACGAACCAAATGTTGTTGCTAGTCTACTAAAGCAGTTTCTACGAGAACTACCAGAACCAGTGCTCACCACAGCATTAATGCCAAAATTTGAAGATGCTTCAAGTAAGTATTAGATTTGTTTGTTTTTTTAAATTTTATTGTCTTCTGTTTTTGTGTGGCTCCAGACTAAACCTGATCAAGCATATCTTTGATTTGGAATATTTTTCCAAATGATTTGTAAAGATGGTTGGGTATAATTTGAGGAAGTGTGGGTGCTGTGTACCACACAAAAGCTCCTTCACTGGATTCTTTTTGCCAGTATTTAATGCTGAAGATAAGATAAGATTCTGCATAATGCAATCCAGAGCTTCGTATTTCATATCTTGTCAGCTGTATTCTGTTGTTCTGATTGTTCAGTTGATTATTGACAGATTACAATATCCTCCACTCACAACTATTATCATTCTTGACAAGCAAATACATCATATATTGTTGAACTATTTGAATTCGGTACAAATATTTCTCTTCTGTTGTTGGTTGTGATAACAAGACATTTTGTGTAACAATGAATTAAATATATTTGTATTTAAAATTTCAACTGAATTTCATGTTCTTGCATTCATCAATATCAACTCAACCAAATAATTTCACTGGTGATAACCCAAAACAAATATACCTTATTGTTACAAACATCTGTACACTTAACATAATCTTCAAGCAGAATAAGCATAAATCCATGTGACAAGAGTGTGGAGAGCAGATATGAAAGCAAGGAGATGATGTGTTGGATGTGAGAATAAAGGGAAGGGGTGAGTGATGAACCGTTGCAGGGATGGAAGTCAAAGATACATGAGGATGGCTATAGTAAGTGGGAAAACAAGGGAAGGGAGATCAATGGCAGATATGAAGTATTGTGAATGATAGCAGATAGGAGTTAAAGATGAGGTTGGCAGACCTAAGATGTTGCTAAAAGGGGAGTTAAAAGTTTTATGTGTTACGGTCAGGGAGTGAATACTATATCTTAATTACAATGTTTTCGATCGTAAGTTATAACAAATATTATTGTTTCTTAATTAAAAGCTATGATGATAATCTCATTACTTATAACTTAATTATAAATATTTATCACTAAGTATAACTCTTATTTTAGGCTGTGTAAATGTTATGATGTATACATACCAAGACGCTGAATGTGCGTTCAATACGTACATGTATGTTGAAGATATAGATTCGTATTCTTTTGACCGTTACATAAAAAGATACAGTTTCATAAATATACAGAAATAAATTCAACAAGTTGAAAGAAACGAGAAGTAAAAAGAATTAAAATTCTACATTAGTTTATTATGTACATTTAGCTTTTATAGAACTATTAGAAATAAAGTCATTTTGTTGTAGTGAATTATGACTTAAAATTTACACTAACTAATCTTTCATTCTAACTACTAGAGTTCACAACAATTCAATATTGTTGGAATTGAGTATTGAACATGGCATAAATATTAGCTGATACTCAAGAGGGTGAGTGTCGTGGATTTGAGTGACAACCCAACGATCACTGGAGAGTTTCCAGAAAATCAGGGTTTTTATAACTGCTCATACATGAATTCTAGAACCGTACTTCGTGAAATATTTCCTTAATGAAAGTTCAGAATTCGTATATGGGCAGAAATTTTCAACCAATGAGAGAAATCAATAATTTCTCCTGTTCAGGCAAACGAACCTACGTTCTCTCTCCGCCTCTTATGAGTTTGCTACAAAAGCATAGAAAGTGGGTGATCAGTCAAAAGTAGTAGTATGGACAGAGAAAATAATGAGAATGAGGGATGGATTTTAAAAAGAAGTGGTTCTAGGGGCTGTAGGAGGTAGTTGGTAGTGCAAAAGTGGGGATGAAATGTTGCTGATCCTACTCTCAAATGATTACATTGTCAAAAGAATGATGGAGGGTTAGATGTTAGGAGGATGTGGGAGAAATGCTTGATGCAGGCAGATTGGGTGCAAGACCCAGCACATACTGGCGCTGTGATGGATGGGCCTTTCAAGCACAGCAAATTGTCAACTCTTTTGGTCCTTTGTAATCTCTTTCATGGGATTCAGTATCTTGAGGTCAGATCTCAGCACTTCATTTTATACCTTCCTGAATTTTTTTCTCTCACAAGTTCTATCCACTTTAAGTAATTGGCACTTCTTTGTACAGCTGTCCTCATCCATATGCATCACATGACCAAACCATCACAATCCTCTCTTTCATTCTACATCTGATTCCTCTTATGCTTAATTCTTCTCTCAATACATTAGCACTTTGTCATACATGCACACTGACATTATACACCCAATGGCACATCCTAACATCATTCCTCTATTGCCTTCACAAATCCTCTGCATTCAGGGCCCATGTCTCACTACCATATAGCATTGCTGATCATACACATGCATCATACAAACTACCTTTCACTTGTTGCCAATGGAGGTTTTAACTCTCTGAACTTTCTCCATCCCACTCTTATTCTAGCAAGTATACTTTCTACACATCTTCCAATACTAATTAGTTCACCTAGGTAACAGAAACTACTCACTCTATTTCCTTTGTATCCTTGGTGTTTATTGCTCTTGCACATCTTTCATATACAAAAACTACTTTCTCTACTAACCTCCCTGCGATTTCTTTACACCTCTTGTATGTTCATATCTTGCACTGAATATACCGTATGGAATTCCTGGCTACACTTTTCATACATATTGAGCAGGGCCATTTATCTGAAGGGAGTAGAGTCCTGTCTATGTTCCTATCCACTAGAACTTTGGACTTTGTTAGCTTTAAGTAGTCTTCATGTGTGGCAGATGTGCAGGTATAATAAACATTAGGAATGTGCAGAATAAAGATTCCCACAAATGTCTAGGGGAATCCTTAGAAGTAGTCGATGGTTTCTGTGATCAAGTTAGCAGTGGGGGAGGAAGCTCTGAAAGTGTAGTTGCTGAAATAAGAATGGGCTGGGCAAAATTCAAAGCTATTGCCTTTGTTGGTAACAAAGGGCCTCTCCCTCAGAGTGAAATGCAGATTGTATGATGCCTGTGTAACTACATGGTAATTAGAAATAGGTTGTGACTACTGAGGACAGGCAATGACTTGAAAGAAATGAAGCAAGCATGCTCCACTGGATGGGTAATGTTAGTGTGCATCTAGGACAGAGTGTAAATGATTTAAGAGAAAAATTGGGTATAAGAGATATCAGATGCAGTGTGCAAGAAAGAAGACTATATGGATGAGGACAACTGCATCAAGAGGTCTTGCTCTCTAATTGCAGAGGAAACATGTGGAAGAGGTAGTCCCAGGAAGACGTGGGATGAAGTGGTAAGAAAGGATCTTCAGATGTTGGGCCTCACTGAAGAGATGACAATGAACCAAAACTTTTAGTAATTTGCTGTGCTTGAGAAGACACATCAAGCTAAGTAAAATCATGGCCATCTATACATACAGACATGTCCCTCTATCACCGAGGGCTTGCAGGTGCTGGTGCCATGTAAAATGCACCGGTGTTGGTTCCATGTAAAAACTGTCTGTGCTGGTGCCATATAAAAAGTATCCATTTAGAGCCACAAAGAAAGCACGCATGGCCAGTGCCGGTGCAATGTAAAAGCACTTGAAATCCTGCCCCTGCTGATTTTGTTTTTCAGAATTAATCCAAAGCTGATAAAGTAGTCACTAGACTGGGATCAATACAGCATTTTTTTTTTTGTAGTCATCATTACTGTTGCTACAAAGGCAGCGAGCTGGCAGAATCAGTAGAATGCGGGGCAAAATGCTTAGTGGCATTTCGTCTGTCTTTATGTTCTAAATTCAAATTCAGCTGAGGTCGATTTTGCCTTTCATCCTTTCGGGGTCAATAAATTAAGTACCACTTGCGTACTGGGGTCGATTTAATTGACTGACCCCTCCCCCCAAGTTTCAGGCTTTGTGCTTATAGTAGAAAGGATTATTACTGCTGCTACTGACAATGATGATGATGGTGGTGGTGCTGCCACTGACTATTATGATTTTACTGCTTTTAGTCATTGCCTTATGCCAAAGTATAGATTTTAAAAGATTCTAAGGCATGTTTTCTTTGTTTCTTTTATAATATATATATATAAATTTTAATTTTTAATTTCAGCTATAAAAAATCATTCAAAATGTATTGAGCAATTTCGGACATTGATAGATTTAATACCCAATTGTAACAGACTGTTGCTGTCCTGGATGATTGTTCACATGACTCACATTATCAAAAGGGTATGTCACTTTTTTTTCTTTCATTCTTTTTTTAATTGTTTAATCTCACCCACTGTCCTGAAACTTTTTTTTTCTCTGATCTGTTATCCCACGAATCATAGTATTTTGTACTCCATATGATCTGTTGTATTTGGGAAGGAATTTCTAGTCAGCCTTGTTTAAACAGCCCTGTCTAGCCCCAGTCACAATCAAACTAATCCATGATCAAACACATTCCACCCCCGAACATCACATCATTAAAAACTTCTTTTTTTCTGGTTAATGTTTCATGAACTACATTATCTAATGTGCCCATTTTTTTTTTTAAAGAAAAATGATCAGGTGTAGTACAAGGGAGAATTGACAGCTATTTCTAGCAGGCAGAACAAGAGTGGGGAATATTTTTAGTGCTAGGGATGAATTATAAGTACATAAAAGTCTATATGGCCACATCTGTACTATGTAAAATAATGAATATTTAAATTTACAAACTCATAGCTCAATTACTGTTTTAGTTTTAAGGTTTAAGCCACTTTTAGCATATAGGTTTTTAGAGACTTCATCAATGATTTCAAATTTGAATGTGAGTCAGAATCTTGCAAGCCTGGTAGCTTGCCACTCCTGATGTAAAATTTCACCAATCAGTTCTCATTTCTAAGACTGTTATTTGAATCAGCTTAACCCTTTCGTGATTATATTTCTATTTCCAGTATGTTTTTATCTTTTACTTGTTTCAGTCATTAGGCTGTGGCCATGTTGGGGCACCACCTTGAACTTTTAGTCAAATGAATCAACCCTAGTACTTATTTTTTTTGTTAAACTTGGTACTCTTTTGCTGAACCACTAAGTTATGGGGATATAAACACACCAACACCTGTTGTCAAGCAGTGGTGGTGGTGGGAACAAGCACAAAGACACACACATGCACACACACACACACACACACACACACACACATAGATATATATACAACAGGTTTCTTTCAGTTTCCATCTACCAAATTCACTCACAAGGCTTTGGTCAACCTGAGGCAATAGTAAAAGGCACTTGCCCAAGGTCTCATACAGTGGAACTGATCCTGGAACCATAAGGTTGGGAAGCAAACTTCTTAGCCTACAGCCATGCCTGCACCTATAACTAAGATTTTGAAGGAGTGGGTTAGTGAAATAGTTATAATTTTATGCATTGTTATATATTATGTTTTGACTGACTGAAATTTCATGATATCAATCATGTTATGAAATTTTGATTGAGATTTTAATTGAAATATGAATGATTTAACAGTCTCATATTGTGATGGTGTTTAAAGGGTTACAACTATGTAAGCTTGTTCAGTGGCCTGTTATGAAGTATAGGAATGTTGTTGTGTGTAGATGTATTCTGGCTTATAAAAGTGTCACTATTCATTAGCAGACACTAAATCAAAGATGGATCTAGAGAATTTGGACTAGCCTATGCTGGGGCGTGCATTCTTCACCTGGGAGGGTCTTTGTATTTAAGAGCAACCCTCCATCCCGTTGTCTGGTGAGGATGAAATCAATTTGGCTAGCAGAGTCACCTGATTGATAGGTTATCAGGTGGCTGTCTGGTTTCCTGAAGTTAGTGTTGCAGATTAAAACGTTACATGCATCACAGAACTCCAGTAGCCTAGTTCCCTCGTTGATTGGGGAACCAATACTATGACCCCCTTGTACACCAGTGAAGATACCTGATTGCTGCCCAACATGCCCACAAAAATCTCCAGCCATAGGTCATTGCCACTCGTCTTTGAGGTAGCCTGTAGAAGGGTATCATAAAAATGGTCCTTCTGATCATTTGGTAGGCCTGCTTGTGGGGCGTAGGCAGAGATAATTGTAGCTATGCTGTTCTACAGGACTAGCCTAAGCTTAAGCACTCTATCACATACCCTGACAACCTCTATGACTTTATCTACCCATTTCTTCACAGGGAGTATGCCTACACCCGCCACTCCATCCGTGTTACCTTACCAGAAGATTTTGTACCTATGTGCCTTGTCTGTGAGGATCCTAGCTGAAGCTCCTCTCCATCTTACCTCTTGTATGCAGCATACATTGACACGTCTCCTTCCAAGCTTCTCTACAATCTCACTAGACCTACCTTTCAGTGTGCCTACATTGACTGTGCCAACTTTGAAAACTGGGAAAGGAATGTGGGGTGAGGCTTGGGGAGGAGAGATGTTATTCAGTTCCTGAAAAGAAGAGGGAGGTTGTCGTGTTCGTTTTTTTGGCATGCTTCATCTGTTCTCACTTCTGACCTGACATCATTCAAACATTCAAGTGTGTTAGGATTAAGATAGCCCCTACTAGAGGTAGGATTAGGTGTTTTAGGTGTTAGCGGCATTGTGAGTATAAGCATTACGGTCATCGTAAGGGGGTGGGCGTGATTTCAGACAGAGAGAGAGAGGAAGCAAGTTCATCCATTGTGAGTACAAGCATTATGGTCATCGTAAGGGGGGGGGATGATTTCAGACAGAGAGAGAAGAAGCAAGTTCATCCATACATACACACAAGCATGCACGCACACAGACACAGGCAAACAAGCACACGCGTACAGCTCATGAGCTGTCTCCTTCACTTGATATGTGCATGGAAAATTACTGGGTAGTTGTTGCAATATTTCTAGACGGAATGAAACGAAACGAAGGATAGTCGGTTAAGTAGGTGGGCAGCTAACCTAGTTGCGTTTTTCAGGGAGAGAGTGGGGGTGTAGGTTGTATAGAGAACAGCACCAGAGAGGAAAGGGGATTGAGAGAAGAGACATCTGGTAATCATCATCATCATCATCATCATCATCATTTAACGTCCGCTTTCCATGCTAGCATGGGTTGGACGATTTGACTGAGGACTGGTGAAACCGGATGGCAACACCAGGCTCCAATCTAATTTGGCAGAGTTTCTACAGCTGGATGCCCTTCCTAACGCCAACCACTCAGAGAGTGTAGTGGATGCTTTTACGTGTCACCCGCACGAAGGCCAGTCAGGCAGTACTGGCAACGGCCACGCTCGAAATGGTGTCTTTTATGTGCCACCCGCACAAGAGCCACTCCAGGGTCACTGGCAACGATCTCGCTCGAAAATCCTACGAAGGCCAGTCAGGCGGTACTGGCAACGGCCATGCTCAAAATGGTGCATCTTATGTGCCACCTGCACAAGAGCTAGTCCGGGGGCACTGGCAACGATCTCACTTGGCTTGCCGGGTCTTCTCACACACAGCACATTTCCAAAGGTCTCAGTCAGAAGTCATCGCCTCGGTGAGGCCCAATGTTTGAAGGTCTTGCCTCACCACCTCAGCCCAGGTCTTCCTGGGCCTACCTCTTCCACGGGTTCCCTCAACTGTAAGGGTGTGGCACTTTTCCACGCAGCTATCCTCATCCATTCTCACCACATGTCCATACCAGCGCAATCGTCTCTCTTGCACACCACAACTGATGCTTCTAATGTTCAGCTTTTCTCTCAAGATACTTACACTCTGACGGGTATGCACACTGACGTTACACATCCAACGGAGCATACTGGCTTCATTTCTTGCGAGCTTATGCATATCCTCAGCAGTTACAGCCCATGTTTCACTGCCATGTAGCATGGCTGTTCGTACACATGCGTCATACAGTCTGCCTTTTACTCTGAGTGAGAGTCCCTTTGTCAGCAGCAGCGGTAAGAGCTCTCTAAACTTTGCCCAGGCTATTCTTATTCTAGCAGCTACACTTTCAGCGCACCCACCCCCACTACTAACTTGGTCACCCAGATAGCGGAAGCTATCGACTACCTCTAGTTTTTCACCCTGGAATGAGATAGAAGTTGTTTCCTGTTTGTTTACAGTGTTTATTGCACCTGAACATCTGCCACATACAAAAACTAACTTCCTAGTTAACCTGCCTTTGATATTGCTGCACCTCTTATGTGTCCATAGCTTGCCCCGGGTACATCTTATAGAGTTACTACCTACTCCTTTTCTACATACTGAGCAGGGCCATCTACCTGAAGGGGTTTGTGTTTTATCTACCTTCCTACTTATTAGGATTTTGGTTTTAGCTAGGTTGACTCTAAGGCCCTTCGATTCTAGTCCTTGCTTCCACACATGAAACTTCTCTAGTTCTGATAGTGACTCCGCAATTAGTGCAAGGTCATCAGCATAGAGGAGCTCCCAGGGGCAACCTGTCTTGAACTCCTCTGTGATCGCCTGGAGGACTATGATAAATAGGAGGGGGCTGAAGACGGAACCTTGGTGGACCACTACCTCTACCCGGAATTCATTGCTGTACTCATTTCCAACCCTCACCTTACTGACAGCATCTCTGTACATGGCTCACACAGCTCTCACTAACAATTCTTCTATTCCAAGTTTCCTCATTGACCACCAGATAAGGGATCGGGGGACCCTGTCAAAGGCTTTCTCCATGTCAACGAAAGCCAGGTACAGAGGTTTATCCTTGGCTAGGTATTTCTCCTGCAGCTGTCTTACTAGAAATATGGCATCAGTAGTGCTTTTACCTGGCACGAACCCAAACTGCATCTCATCTAAATTGATTTGCTCCCTAATTAGTTGGGCTATGACCCTCTCCGTAACTTTCATAACCTGATCTAACAGCTTGATGCCTCTGTAATTATTAGTGTCTAAAGCGTCACCTTTACCTTTGTAGCAGTTGACTATGGTGCTGCTACATCAGTCATTGGGTATGACTCCTTCGTGTAACACCTGGTTCGTAATACGAGTGACTAGGTTGTAGCCAACACTGCCAGATATTTTGGGCATCTCTGCAGTGATTCCTGATGGGCCGGGGGCTTTCCCTGTCTTCATACTCTTAATTGCTTTATCTACCCTGGTACTATCAACTCAGATAGCTGGTCCCTCTGTTGGGTCGACATACGGCAGGCTCTCTTTCTCTCATTCATTCTCTTTATTAAGCAATCTATCGTAGTGGCATCTCCAGACCTCTTTCTTTGCAGCCTCATTTAGTGCAAGCATACCATCATCCATGCGAACACATTTCTCTCCTACATCACTATTCTCTCTCCTACACTGTCTTGCAACACGAAATACCTCGAGTCTTTGGTCCTCACGGCGCAGAACATTGGCAAATCTTTTCTTATCTGCTTCCCCTCTGGCTAAATAAACCTGTCGCCTAGCCTCCCTTCTGGCAGATTGGTACAATTCCCTGCTACCACCGTTCTTCCAGTCCTTCCAAGCCTGTTTCTTTTGTCTAATAGCCCTGTCTACCTCTTTGTTCCACCACCACATTACTCTGGGTCGAGAGGGGGACCTTACACCAGCCACAGATCTGGTCGGTGGCTCTCAACAGGTTGTCCTGCAGAAATCTCCAATTGTCTTCCATGTTGTATGATGTTATATCCCCTTCTATTTCGTCAAATACTTCAAGTAACTTGTCTCTAAGTCTCTGTCCATTTGCAGGGTCTTTAAGCTTCCACACCCTTCTCCTCCAAGCTGGTCTACTTCTGGGCACCCATTTTGCCTTGATCCTGAAGTCGCTAACTACTAATCTATGTTGTGGGGTACATTCTTCGCCAGGGAAGGTTTTGACATTTATAAGCCACCTTCTTTTCCTATTTCTGGTGAGGATGTAGTTGATTTGGCGAGAGTGTCTGCCGGAGCGGTAGGTGACTCGGTGACTGGCAGGTTTCCTGAAGTTGGTATTGCAGACCATAAGATCAGTTGCATCACAGAACTCCAGCAGTCTGGTTCCCTCCTCGTTGCGGGAACCGAAGCCATAGCCTCCATGTATGCCATGGAAGCCTCCAGCACGATGTCCGACATGACCATTGAAGTCTCCAGCCACAAAGAGAAGGTCCCTGTCACTCGTCGACGAGGTAGTTTGCAAGAGGGTATCATAGAATTGGTCTTTCAGACCATCCGGTAACCCCGGTTGAGGTGCATAGGCTGAGATGACAGTAGCTAATCTATGATGAAGTACTAGTCTGATCTTAAGTACTCTGTCACACACTCTAACTACCTCGATTACCTTATCCACCCATTTCTCTGCTAGAAGTATTCCTACACCCCCGACCCCGTCAGTGTTCCCTGCCCAGGTGAGAAATCACTAGACAGAACGAAACGAAATGAAGGGCAACTGAGTTAGTTGCATATGTCCCAGGAGAGAGAGAGAGGAAGAGGAAGAGTGCAGGTAATATATAGAGAACAGCCCAGTGAGGAGGAGGAGCAGTGGAGAGAAGAGACATCAGGTAATGGTGGTGGGAGGAGAGAGAGATAGCCAGTGTAGATGGTGAGAAGATAGAGATAAAGATCGGGATATTCGGTATTGGTGGTGGGGGCGGGACATGGTGGGCACACTGCAAACAAGCGAGTTTAATTTGGAGAAATGGTATGAGGATCTAATGTAAGTAGCAGGAGTGTTTAGCATAGTATACATTCATAGTGTTCATGGCAGATGAGAAATTAAACTAGAGAAACGAGGAATAAGAAATTAAACAGGCCAAGAGACAAATAATTATCCTAATTTAATTAGCTTCTGAGAAAAATTAACTGTTAGTAAACAATACATTTAAATAGTAAACAATACATTTAAAGTGTTAATGGCGAATGAGTGAATGAAGGATCGAAATGAGACTTAACTTAACTTAGCAATGCCTAATCATTTGGCGACTGGACAAGAATATGTGAGAGAATGGGATGGTAGGGAACACATGGGACAGGGATTTTAAAACAGATAGATGCAACCGGAAGCGAGTTTAGGGGAAATGGTGCAAGGATTGAATGAAAGGAGCAGGAATGAGACTTAGCTTAGCTTAGCAAATTGGCTCGAGGCCAGAAGGATACCAAGAAGCAGACCAATCCAAAACAGAAGGATTTGGAAGCTAAAGAACCCTTCACATGGTCAGAGATTTAGGGACATCCTCATCAAGAAATTTGATGAGAAGAAGGAGGAGCTACAGACATCGGACATAGAAGGTGGCTGGAAATTCCTACGGGACAGCTTGCTGAGTGCCACAGACCAAGTCTGCAGATGGTGTAAAGTCCTTTCCAGACCTAGAGTTACATGGGGGTTGGATAGTAGAGTAGACAAAGCCATTAGAGCAAAGAAACAGGCCTGGAAGGGTGGGGGTAGCAGGGAACTGTACCAGGTAGCCCAAACGGAAGCTGGGCGACAGGTATACATAGCCAAGGGTGAAGCAGAAAAGAAGAAGTTTGTCAATGTCCAGCGACATGAGGACCAAAGAACTGAGGTATTTCGGATTGCAAGACAGTGTTTGAGAGAAAATTGTGATGTCACAGGAGAGAAATGTGTCCGCATGGATGATGGTGCACTTGCTTTTAATGATTCTGAAAAGAAAGAGGCTTAGAGAAGCCATTATGAAAGACTGCTGAACGTGGAGAATGAATGGGAGGAGGAGAACCTGCCAAATATTGACCCAGTAGAGGGACCAGCTATCCGAATAGACAGCTTGCTGGTAGATGAAGCCAGGAAAAACCCCGGCCCATCAGGAATCACTGCTGAGATGCCTAAAACATCTGATGGTGTGGGCTATGGCTTAGTCACCCGCATTGTAAACCAGGTAGTTCATGATGGAGTCATACCCAATGACTGACATAGCAGCACCAAAGTCAACTGCTATAAGGGTAAAGGTGATGCTCTAGATAGAAATAACTACAGGGGTATCAAAATGCTGGATCAGGTGATGAAGGTCATGGAGAGGGTCATAGCCCATCTCATTAGGGAGAGAGTCTGCTTAGATGAGATGCAGTTCGGTTTTGTGCTGGGTAGAAGCACCACTGATGCCATATTCCTGGTTCGACAACTGCAGGAGAAATACCTAGCTAAAGATAAACCCCTATACATAGCTTTTGTGGACTTGGAGAAAGCCTTTGACAGGGTCCCCTGGTCCCTTATCTGGTGGGCGATGCGGAAACTGGGGATTGATGAATGGTTAATAAGGGCTGTACAGGTCCTATACAGAGAGGCCGTTAGTAAGGTTAGGATTGGCAATGAGTATAGTGAAGAATTCTGGATAGAAGTAGGGGTCTGCCAAGGTTCAGCCCTCAGTCCCCTTTTATTCATCATAGTCCTCCAGGCAATAACAGAGGAATTCAAGATGGGTTGCTCCTGGGAGCTCCTCTATGCTGATGACCTGGCCCTTATAGCAGAACTACTACCAAAACTAGAAAAGAAATTTTGGATGTGGAAGCAAGGTTTAGAATCAAAAGGCCTTAGAGTCATTGTAGCAAAGACCAAAGTTCTAGTAAGTAGGAATGTAATTACATCACACACCCCAGAAATGGTGTAGGTAGAGACCCCATAAGATGTACCCAGTGTAAGCTATGGACACATAAGAGGTGCCGCAACATCAAAGGAAGATTAACCGAGAAGGTAGCTTTCGTGTGCGGCAGATGCACAGGGGCAATAAACACCACAGATACTCAGAAAACAGATTCCATCACATGCCAGGTGGAGAAACTAAAAGTAGTTGATAGCTTCCGCTACCTAGGTGTCCAAGTTAGTAGTTGGGGTGGATGCTCAGAGAGTGTTACCACTAGAATAAGAATAGCCTGGGCAAAGTTTAGAAAGCTTCTACCCCTACTGGTGACAAAGGGCCTCTCGCTCAGAGTGAAAGGTAGATTGTACGAGGCTGTGACTACGGAGGACATGTGTAGGCTTGAAAGAAATGAAGCTAGCATGATCCGCTGGATGTGTAATGTCAGTGTGCACACATGACAGAGTGTAAGCGCCCTGAGAGAAATGTTGGGCGTAAGAAGCATAGGATGTGGCGTGCAAGAGAGACGTCGTGTTCTACGGATGGATGAGGAGAGATATGTGAAGAAGTGCCATTCCCGAACAGTTGAAGGAATCCGGCGTAGAGATAGACCCAGGAAGACATGGGATGAGGTGGTCAAGCATGACCTTCGAACGTTGGGCCTCACAGAGGCAATGACGAAAGACTGAGACCTCTGGAGACATGCTGTGACTGTGAAGACCTGGCAAATAAAGTGAGTTCACAGCCGTATCCTTCACCAGTTTCGCATAACCAGCCCCAGCCCATTCAAAAGTACCTTGGATAGTTGGGCAACCTGCTGTACTTGAGGAGACCTATTGAGTCAGGTACATCAACAACAAAATGAAAATCAAATGGAAATTATAGTTGTGATACCTGTGCTGGTGGCACGTAAAAAGCACCATCCGAACGTGGCCGATGCCAGCGCTGCCTTAGTTGGCTTCTGTGCCGGTGGCATGTAAAAAGCACCAACCGATCGTGGCCGTTGCCAGCCTCCTCTGGCCCCTGTGCTGGTGGCACATAAAAAGCACCCACTACACCCATGGAGTGGTTGGCATTAGGAAGGGCATCCAGCTGTAGAAACACTGCCAAATCAGACTGGAGCCTGGTGCGGCCTCCTGGCTTCCCAGACTCCGGTTGAACTGTCCAATCCATACTAGCCTGGAAAACGGACGTTAAACAATGATGATTATATTTAGAAAAAAAAGTTTGTAAATTTAATTTCATTTTGTTTGTTTCTTTTACTCGTTTCAGTCATTAGACTGTGGCCATGCTGGGGCACCACCTTGCAGAATTTTCAGTTGAATGAATCAACCCCCGTACTTATTTTCTTAAAGGCTGATACTTTTTCTATTGGTCTCGCTTGCTGAAAGTTATGGGGATGTTAACACACCAACACTGGTTGTTAAAAGACGGAGGGAGACAAACGCAGACACACACATATATACATATATACGATGGTAACGATGATGATATCTATATATATGACAGGCTTTTTTCAGTTTTTACCTACCAAATCCACTCTCAAGGTTTTGGTCAGCTTGAACCTATAGAAGACACTTGCCCAAGATGCCATGCAGTGGGATTTGAACCTGAAACATAGTTTGGAAGCAAACTTACTACACAGCCAAATATCATATTTGATTTAATTTATATCTGATTATAAACCATTTTTAATAAATGTTTTACTTTCAATTTCATTGTAAATGTTAAAAAGAAAAAGCTATAAAAAATATTCATCTTAAACCTGAATTGAAGGCGGATGTTGTTGTTTAACCCCAGGTCAATCCTGTTCAAACAGTCCTATGATGGAAAGCATTGTAGCTGATTGTTCTATGTTTCTCCATCTTTTTATTTTGAAACATAGTATGTCTTGGACTACAATATGCAATATCCTGTCTGGTTTCAAACTGTGGTATGTGTGTTGAGGGAGGATTAACTGCTATTTCTAGCAGTTCAAGTAACCACTTAGAGATCTCTCACATTAGCTTCAAAAGTTTAGTGTTGCTAATTTAGTGGAAGGTCGTTGTTTCAAAAAATAAAACTATAAAGAAAATACCTGTTTTCAGTTATTCGATTTGCTAGAAATAATAGCCAAATTTCTTTCATATCACACTGTACCTTCTACAACTAGAATGCCATTCAACATACAGAGGTTGGACAAAATAATGGAAACACCTTAAAATTTCAAACAAATTTATTTTAATATACGGTAGGACCACCTTTGACAGTAATTACAGCTTGAATTCTATAAGGTATGAACTTGTACAAAGTTTGAATTGTTTCCAAAGGAATTTTTGTCCATTCTTCGGCTAAAACAGTCTCCAGTTCTTGTAGTGATGATGGTGGAGGATATCGACTCCTTTCTAGTTTTTTCTAAAATGCACCATAAATGTCCAATAATATTGAAATCTGGGGACTGTGGTAGCCAGATAAGATGTTCAACTTCACTAGAATGTTCCTTGTGCCATTCAGTAACAACTTTAGCTGTGTGAATTGGTGCATTATCATCCTGAAAGATTGCATTTCTCTCTGGAAACACTTCTGCAGCCATAGGATGAATTTGATCAGATAAGATGTTTAAATAGTCTTGACTATTAATTCTGCCATGAAAGGAAAGCATTGGGCTGGTGGATTTCCGAGATAGAGCCACCACCCCCAGATTATCACAGATCCTCCTCCATGTTTAACAGTTGTAAGAAGGCAGTCTGGGTCAAATGCTTATTTTGGCTGTCTCCACACGTATACTCAGCTGGCTGGTGGTCAGAAATAAGCTAAAGGATGACTTGTCTGAGAAAATAACATTCTTCCACTGCTCTAGGGACCAATTCTGTAGGACCACTCTAAACGCTTTGCAACGTTTGCTTTTGAAAGTAGTGGTTTTCTGATTGCAGCCCCCCCGTGAAATCTAGCTTTGTGCAGCTCCCGGCAAACAGTTTTGTGGAAACTGGGTTCTCGAGGTGGTCATTAAGCTCTGCAGTAATTTTGGGAACTGTACTTTTGTGATCCTTTCTAACAATTCGTGTAAGAGTCTGACAGTCCCTATCTGAAAGTTTTGGTTTTCTTCCGGAGTTTTGTTTCAACGAGAAGGTTTTTCCCTCTTTGTCAAAGGTTGTCATTACTTTCAAGACAGTACTTCTTGATACACCAAACATTTCAGCTGTTTTCATTACGCTAGCGCCTGCCATATGAGCACTAACAATTTGACCTCTTTGAAAGTCTGATAGATCTGTCATTTTAATGAATTTTAATTATATTTTTCTGATGATATCTGAAAAGAAACAGCAGTTTTAGCAAAACATTAAGCAACACTAATAATAAATCAAAAAACATAAAAATGAACAAGCTTTTGCTGGTTTTATAGACATTTCAAAATTATGATGCTATGATGCGAGGTGTTTCCATTATTTTGTCCAACCCCTGTAGGTGAGTTAAGTCAGACTGAGCTGAAATAAATCACCACCAGGTAAACTGAATTATCTGCCGTGGTTTTAAAATAGAAAAGCTGAGATTTTCTTTTATAAATTTGAACATTTGAATTGTTTGAGCAAGTAGTTTACAGTATGAAACTACTTCTTATCTTCATCCATAATGTAGGTGTGTTCTTTCACCAATTTGACACACTTCTTACTTTTGAAGTCAACTCTCTACTCAACCTGCTAAAGATGACTGTCAAATCATACTGTATCATGTAAAATTTAAAAAGCAGGATACATTGGATCACATAGTCTACAGCTAGATTACTTTTGAACATAGGCCTGCTAAGTCAGTGCTAAACAAACTCCAGCTTCTTACTTCTTCTCATCAACTTACACAATTTTCTGGTGTTGGTTTTTCAGACAGTCTAATGCACCTTCCATAATCGAAAAACATTGCCACGATTGCATTGCTTGAACTTGAAATCAGCTGCCTTAATTTCACACTCATCATGCTCTGTCTTAGAAGTAAATTTGTTTGCTTTTTTTAAAAAATATTATCTGCAATACAGTTTACTTCATTTTCTTCTATAAAGTAAATGTCCTCACAATAACAATTTTCATTATTTTCATGTATGTATGTGTAATATATATATATATATATATATATATATATATATACTTTATTTAAAAGCAGCAGAAATATAACAAAAAAAACCGTTACTCTGAGTTTCACGTTCCCGTTCATCGGACAGTTTTGTTAGAAAAAAAAAAAAAAATGTCCGATGAACGGGAACGTGAAACTCAGAGTAACGGTTTTTTTGTTATATTTCTGCTGCTTTTAAATAAAGCATATTACTCTACCTCTGGTATTTGAGTACTCTTTTTTCCACCTTGTTGCACATTTCATGTGCTTACTCCGGTATATATATATATATATATATATATATATATATATAGAGAGAGAGAGAGAGAGATTTTGGTGTCATTTTCTGTAAAATTTTCTTTCTCTTCATTAGCAAAAAGAAAACAAGATGAGTCTCCAGAATGTTTCAATTGTTTTGAGCCCGACCATGCAAATCAGCCACCGCGTTCTAAATGTGTTTTTCTCCAATGTAAAGGAACTTTTTAGTGATACTTGTATAAAAAAGTAAGAATTTCTATTATTTTTAATCTTCTATATTATTATCATTGTTGCTTTAATGTTCATGTTGTTGTTGTCATTATTATTATTGCCATCCTTGTCAACTTCATCATTATTTTAGGAAAGGGTGGGTGGAAGATTTGGCAGAATTGCAGGGAAAAAATACCTTACTGAATTCAAATCCTGCCTTTCATCCCTCCAGAGTTGATAAAATATATACCAATCAAATACTTGGGTCAGTGTCATCAACTGTATATCCTCCTTCTATGTCCTAAAAAGTTGCAGTTCTTTGCTTATGCTAGAAATTATAAATAAAGACAAAAGTAGTCAGTAAAGGAAGTGGGAGTCTTTGTTACATTTGACATTTTCAGTTTAAATCCTGCTAATCTGGACTTCATCTTTCATCTCTGCAGAAGCAATAAAATAAATCAAATACTAGGTTTGACTCTCAAACATTGTGGTCATGTGGTGGTGATGGCTGCTGCTGTTGTTGTTCAAATTCTGTCAAGGTTGACTTTGCCTTTCATCCTTTGAGAGTCAATGAAATTAGTACCAGTGTTTCATTGTACTAGTGTTTCTGAGAACAGTGTAGTGTCAATATTTGATAGGAAAAGAAAAGGAAAATTGAAGAATGATTGTAAATTTGAAAAATTGAAGAAGTATGGTGTTGATACGAAAGGAGTCAGTGTTGTGATTGAAGAGCTGAAACAGTGCATACTTGCCAAGAAAGCAACAATAACTAGGTTTCAGCAATGGACCGGTAAAACCAATTGTTTACAATCAACCAAAAAAGATTTTGTCAAGAGATTACTGATGATTTAGCATGTGAAAGATTAGTTCCTGATGCATATGAAAGTTAACAGTTTTGTGTTGTGATATAGAGTAAGCAAGAAGACAATACTGGAGCTGAGTGACTCTGCAACCTAAAGCAAACAACTTCTTATTCCCAGCAAGAAATAGGTGCTGTCCTTGAGTGAATTTATTGAAAGGTGGGTGAAAGTTGTGAAAATCACAAAGGTGGATGGCACTACTCTAAGTGTATACCTGTGAGTCAGAAAAGGAATTGGAGAAGGTATTTGCCCTTTGTGTTCAGGGAGATTTTGGACAGGGGTACCTTGATTATTCCTAGAAGTTCTCTTGTATCAGGAAGACCACATCATCGTGGTCCTTTATTTTTAACTGTCATATACTATGTATACTTCCTTTTTTTTTGTTTTATTGTATACTGTATATACTTTCATTTTTTGTTTGTTTTTTAATCATTTCATTATATGTAAATGCTCATACTCTGTCTGTCTTTTCCCTGATGGCAAATAAAAGAAATCATTATTATTATTGTTATTTGGTAATCTGGCAGAATTGTTAGTATGTCAGACAAATGCTTAGCAATATTTCCTGCTATACTCAATATTTACATGCTATACTTAAATCCTATGGAGGCTGACTTTGCTTTTCATCTTTTTGGGGTCAATAAACTAAAGTACCAACCGAGTACTAGGGTTGATGTAATCAACTAGCCCCCTTCCCCAAATTTTAGGCCTATATTACAAACAATTATTATTATTATTAAGGTGGTGATCTGGCAGAATCATAAGCATGCCAAACAAAATGTTTAGTGGTATTTTATCCATCTTCACGTTCTGAGTTCAAATTCTGCCAGGGTTCACTTTGCGTGTCATCCTTTCGGGGTCAGTAAAATATGTACCAGTTGAACACTGGAGTTGATTTAATCAACTTACCCTTCTTCCAAAATTGCTGGCCTTGTTCCAAAATTTGAAATCGTTAATTGTATTAAATAGTCATTTAATTGATGGAAATGGTAAAGAGCCTGACTAACTGTTTTCTAGTATTTAATTTTGTCTTTCTGCTTTCTGAGTTAAAACCTTGATACAGTTGATTTTGCTTCCTATTCCTCTAGAGTTAACAAATTAAACTCCATTGATATACTGGAGCCAAATTATTTGAATTATGCATCCTCATCTACAAAGTTCGGTCTTGTTCTCAGTCTAAAGGAAAGATTGTTCACAGAATAATAATTATTCAGTGTAACATGGATGGAAAAAATTTGAAAATTGCTACTCTAAGTTGTTGTTTCACCTATCAGAAATTGGAACTAAATGTTCATCCTGTCACACCTTACTCCTTTATAAAAGGAAGTACTGATTAAATAATATTCTCTGAGATATGGTATGTCTGAAATGGTTATAGAATATCTGCTGTAGTTTCTGCTTTCACCTTTTAATTTGAATTTGACTTCAAGCCCTTTAGAGTGATTGCTACTGCTATATATTTGGTTCTTGTGCACCAGAGGACTCTTTCCTGTATCAAACTGAAGCTGATAATTATATTATTGGTTTCAAATTTTGGCACAAGATCAACAATTTTGGTGGAATGGGCCAGTTGATTACATCAACCTCAGTGCTCAACTGGTAAATTGCTCTATTGACCCCAAAAGGATGAAAGGCAAAGTCAACCTTGGCAGATTTTGAACTCCGGAAGAGAAGATGGATGAAATATCACTAAGCATTTAACCCGGTTTGCTAATGATTCTGCCAGCTCACTGCCTTGCTGATGACTATTATTAAGTGCCAGCAAGGTGGCAAGCTGGCAGAATGGTTAGCATGCCAGGCCAAATGCTTAGCATTTCATCCATAAAGATGGATGAAATGCTAAGCATTTAAATCCCACCAAGGTTGACTTTGCCTTTCATCCTTTTGGGATTGATAAGTACTAGTTGAGCACGGGGGAGAGATTGATGTAACTGATTCATCTCCTCCCCTGAAATTGCTGACCTTGTGCCAAAATTTTAAACCAATATTAAGTGCCAGTGATATACTGGTGTGCCTTAGAGTAAGAAGCCATTTCTTTTCTTTTATCTTCCCTACATTTTCAGATATATTCCACCATTAAAGCCTGCCACATCTCGATGGTCTCTTGAACTGCCGGATAACCTTTCTGCCTTAGAGGAAGAATTAGCGAAACAGGAATCATTATTGGACCAGCTACATGAAGAGCTAAATGCTGGTGTTGAAGATACATCAAAAAACGAACAGCTGTGGGAAGTCCAGCGAGTTGTGACACAATTAAAGAGAAAGGCAAGTCCTGATACTAGACATTATAAGTAACATTTTAAAACAAAGTAGAGAAACAGGGTTTGTAAAAATCCTTTGGTGAGTGATTGCATTAACAATTTCATTGTAGGGTACTTGCTTTTACATCATCTCAAATTTGCAACCATGATTTTTAAAAATCTTTTAGTTAACCAAAAAGGTAGTAACTCTATACAGGTCTCTAGGACTGGTAGGAGGGAGAAAAGAACACAACCTCAAACTGGAGACCTGTCCTGAATGCTTGTAATGGAATGGACTTCACTAAAGACACTCAAGTTGATAGATGATGGTGTTAAACTAGGTAATGAATTAAATCAACCACCAAAACAGGCTATGGCATGGTTTGAACTCAGAATGCAAAGAATTGGAATAAATACTGCCAGGCATCCTATCTGCCCATTCCAATGTTTCCAGCGGACTACTGTTCTTGACTGGTATTTTATTTATTGAACCCACAATGATGAAATGGGGATTTGATCCTATGACATGAAGTGCTGGAATATGTACCACAATGAAGTTTATGCAACACTGTAACAACTCTGCCAATTCAGTCTCGTGATCCTGTCATTTGCTGGAAGATGGTTGTGGTTTGCTCCTCTGCTTGCAATATATACAGGGTGCCGGTTGCACTGGTAACTAGCTGGCAAAGGATTTGCCTGGGGTTAAAATGGTAGTAACATCGTACAGCCATATGGCAATAAATATTATTTCTTAGTATAGTTACTACTTTCATCTCTAATTGAGATTTTTCTAAGAAGTCTAATGCATTCATTTGTATTAAAATCTTATCAGTTGTTGTTTAGGACCTGGCCAAATTCTAATCAAACAAACCTATCATCAAAGTATCCCAGTCATGGCTGCCCCATTTTTCCTTTTGGATTACATTCTTTTTAAAAGTAGTAGGGTTGATTTGAGGGAGATTTGGTTGCTATTTCTAGCAAGTTGAATTACCATGTAGAGGCTCTCTGTTTGGTGTTAATAGTTAATCTATAAAGTCAAATAATGTTAGGCATGCTGGATTGATTTCTTTTTTAAATTTGGTATACATAAACTTGTGTATTTTATTGGGTTAGAGCTTATTTAACATTAATCTAACAAATGTATCTCTTCTCTACACATAAATTTGAATAAAACAGTGCAAATTAACAAATCAGTTTTTGGTTTTACATTATCTTCTCCATGGCCTTGCTTTGTATATGTGACCAGAAAATTTTAATTCTCAAACAGTTCAGCATTTAGCCAGCTATAAATAGGTACTGCAATGTAGGAACAGCTTGCCACACCAAGCAGCAGCAGATTTGGCAATTAATTTATTAATTTGCAGTGTTGAGTTCAATTCCTTCTGTGAGAAAACCTACCTCTACAAGATCATCTTCCTATCTTGTAAGAGACATATCTCTCATCTGCTTAATGCTATGGAAAATGGAGTGGCTGTATGTTAAACCAAGTAGAGCAGTGGGATTTGGAAAAGGATTACTTAGAAACTTCATAGCTGAACCACTAGACCCTAATCCTGGGTCTCAATGTATTTCAGACTAAGTCACTGAATTTCACTTATTTAATTTGTTGTTGTCATCACTACCACTGCTATGAAATAGAGCTAGCTAATCATATGACATATTCACTCAGTATTTTTTTAACTGACAATTTTCTCATTATTGTAGGGTAGTTATTCAAAGAGGTGAGTTTTAGGAGTTCAAATCTCAACATTTTCAACTTTACCATTCATCTCTTGTAGATCACTAAAAATAACGAGGCAAGATAGTATGGTAGATTAAACTTGACTTTATTCTTTCTCCTTATTAAAACTAGCCCCTGTGTCTAAGTGTAAAAATAAATATTTTGTGGCATTAATTGAATAATTATGCACATTTTAGTAGAACTACTGTAACTCTGAAATGTCCAACATTACTAACATCAACTTTCACATATCTTTGTTCTACCTTAATTTTTGAGCATGTTTTTTCTCTGATTGCTCCTCTGCTGCATACAAACATGTACTTATGTTATGTTCCTATTTAGAATCTTTGCTTCTAATGGTATCTTTTACTTGTTTCAGTCATTAAACTGTGGCTGTGTCGGGGTACCACCTTAAAGAATTTTTTAGTCGAATCAATCAACCCCAGTACTTATTTATTTTTGCCTTTCAAGCCTGGTACTTATTCCATCGGTTTCTTTTGCCAGACTGCTAAGTTATGGGGATGTAAAACTGGTTGTCAAGTGGTTGGGGACAAGCAAGCTTCTCACCATGCAGCCACACCACATTTTTGTGGTTTGATGGTTAGAAAATTGAAACTAAGTGTTAAAAATAAAAGTAATAAGTTTGAATCCCGCTTTGAGATTGATATATTTATCTGTACGATCAAGGTAAAAGCAATTGAAGAATGGACTTATTGAAATGTAGTGTACAACAAAGACATGTGATTAATAGATTGGAAATAACAAATTGCTTTAACTTGTTAAGTTAATTGCAACAGAGCCAGCAAAATGAAGTCTTGCACTGATTTCTCATCTGTTGCCTCATTATTAGAAGTACTGTTACAATGAAATCTGTTGAGTACCTAATACATTTCTTCACTGAATTTGAACAATAATCAGCTGCCCTAGTTTCAGCCTGCTAGAAATAGCAAGTAAATCTCTCTGAAATCACTCCTGTCTTAAAAGAAAACCACATTGACTAATGAAGTCGTAGATTGCACTTTGGGGCTAAACAACAACTGTCTCCCCCAGCTTGAATCAGCAAGGTGCCTGGGCAATTAAATCAAAAAAGTGCAACATGTCCAGTCATCAAACTTGTATTTTTACTTCAACTATGAATATTTGGTTTTCAATTTGCTTTGATGGTGATGCCCCAAAATGGCCATAACCCATTAGCTGCAACCAGTAAAAGAGTAAAATACATTTCACAATCTGCAGTGCATTTTCAGCTTCTTTAATAACCCAGAAAAGTTTGGGTATCTCTTAGTTTTAATTCTTTATTTTAGAGGAAATAAGTCTCTACATGGTTGCTGAATCTGTTAGAAATAACAGCCAAATTTCTCTCAAGTCGGTATCTTACTATCTTAAAAAGAGGACACTTTGGACAATGTAATCCTAGATACATTGTCCAAAAATAAGATGGGATTGTCTTGAATGGAGCACCTTTGTTCATGGGACTGCTTAATCAGGTTTGACTTAGGGCTAAACAATGAAAAAGAATTCTTTATTCAAATGCTCTTTTTTTCCTTTTTTGTTTTTTCATTTAGATAAAGTTTGCTCGTAAAACAATGGAAGCAGCTGAAAAAAGAAAGAAAGACATTGAGCAGCAGAAACGAGTGGCTTCTGTACATGAAGAGGACGAGTTGAAGCTGGAGTTACAGGAAATCCCTTTAGCAAATGAATCTGAAATTCAGGAAAATGCTACAGATGAACAGTTGGTAAAGAACAAACAGAAAACTGGTGAAGTTACTGTCAGTTTTGCTGAACCTGTGGTAGTTGATAGTGATGACAAGCAGTTAACCGAAAACCAAGAAACAGTAGATGAAGCTGTAATCAACCATGTTGAATTAACCACTGATAGTGATGAGAAACAGCCTTTGCATTCACAGGAAGAGCAGACAATAACAACAGCAGATGAAAACGTGGTCAACCATATTGCTGTTGATTCTACTACAGTGACTACACAAGTAATCGTAGAAAATCAAAATTCGATTGACAACTCGACAAAAGCTGAAGTCGCATGTGTTGGTATCTCACAACGTAAGTTGAGATATTTGGTTATTATTATAGGTGAAACTAAAACCTTTGCAGTGGCATCTTTCTTTCTTTTTGCATATTTTTGAGGTGTTGCAGATAATTGACTGAGTAGGAGGTGAGGAAAGAAGGGAAATTTGAGGGAGCGCTAATGTTGGTTTCAAATTTTGGCACAAGGCCAGTAATTTCAGGGGAGAGATTAAGTCACTTACATTGACCCCCAGTGTTCAACTGGTATTTATTTTAGCAACCTCAAAATGGAAGAAAGGCAAAGTTGACCTTGGTAGAATTTGTATGTGTTCATATATAAATAGATATATGTAGGTATGTTCTATTTTACTCATATGTCTGCATCTTATTATATTTATTTTCTAGTTAATGTTGTCTATGCTGGCATAGGTTGGACGGTTTGACTGGGTTGGCACACTGGGAGGCCGCACCAGATTCCAATCTGATTTTGCATGGTTTTCTACGGTTAAATGCTCTTCTTAATGCCAACCACTCCGAGAGTGTAATGGGTGCTTTTACATGCCACCGGCATGGGTGCCATTTGCATGACACCAGGGTGTGTTTACATGCCACCGGCACAGGTGCTAATTTGTGTGACATTGGTATCTGCCATGACTGCGATTTTGCGCGGCTTGATGGGTCTTTTTCTCAAGCACAATATAATGCCAAGGTCTTGGTTATTGCCTCTGTGAGGCCCAACAGTCAAAGGGAATTTGGCCACTTTGCCTCCATGAGGCCAAATGCCTGAAAGGAACTCAGCCACTTTGCCTCCATGAGGCCGAACACTTGAAAGGAACTCAGCCACTTTGCCTCCATGAGGCCCAACACTTGAAAGGAACTCAGCCACTTTGCCTCCATGAGGCCCAACTTGATCATTATTGTATTATCTATTTCTGTTTTTTTTTATAAAAAGTTAGAATGTATGTAAGAAGTGTATATATGTGAATATACAAATAGATATATGCATGTATTTATTTTTTTTATTTTGCTTTCTTTTATTTTTGTCTTTAGCAATAGTATTCTATTTAGAAATAGTACAAGAAGTATATATGTATGCATAGATATATGTATACATGTTTCATTTTACTTTATACTATCTCTTTTTGGGCTCTATAAAAGTTATTAGAATGTATCATCATCATCATCATCATCATCATCGTTTAACGTCCGCTTTCCATGCTAGCATGGGTTGGACGATTTGACTGAGGACTGGTGAAACCGGATGGCAACACCAGGCTCCAATCTAATTTGGCAGAGTTTCTACAGCTGGATGCCCTTCCTAATGCCAACCACTCAGAGAGTGTAGTGGGTGCTTTTACGTGTCACCCGCACGAAAACGGCCACGCTCGAAATGGTGTCTTTTATGTGCCACCTGCACAAGCCAGTCCAGGGGGCACTGGCAACGATCTCACTCGAAAATCCTACGGGAGCCAGTCAGGCGGTACTGGCAACGGCCACGCTCAAAATGGTGTATCTCATGTGCCACCCGCACAAGAGCCAGTCCAGGGGCACTGGCAACGATCTTACTTGGCTTGCCGGGTCAGTAAGAAATATATATATGTGCATGTATAAATGGTTACACGTGTATATGTAAATGTGGGGTATATAAAAATAAAACTATACACTCTACTTTATATGTGGGTTAGACTTTTAACCCACCTTATATAATATTGATATAAACTATAAAAATAGTAAGAATATTAGTAAGAAGCATACATGTATGTATATATATAAATATATATATATATTGTTACGAACGCCCGCACGCGAAGCACCTCCTTAAACACCGAAGGGGGGACTCGCTCACGTGCGAATGTTCAACACTCAGTGAGCCAGCAAAATTCGTCTGTCGGTACAATCCTGACCGATAATAAAGCCCCGGCTGGAGCACGTAACGAAGAACAACACAGGCAAATAGGACGGGGAGGAAGAAACAACACGAAGACCATGCGTTGGGTAACCTTTTCTTTTTGTCGTACATAACATCACAGAATACATTTAAAACATTAGAATAGAGCATTACATAATAACAATTCCAATACATGGCATGACAGTTCAATAACGTTGACAAAGTTTCCAAACAATTATAAGCTTTCCAATCATTTTTACATCGCAAAGTTCGTGTCTCAAGTTTCATTTGACAACAAAGTCCTTCTGCTTCTTTCTTTTGTATTTCTTTTCTTTTCCTTTCTTTTAGAAGCATTTAACAACACAGTTAACAACTCAGAGTTCTTTTTTCTCTAAAATAATATAAAAGCACATTTACCAACAACGAAGTTCGTTTCCTTCAGGCCTGCTACTTCCACTGACCAGGGCAGTCTGCCACTACAATTCCATCTCTATACATTTCTGCTGACCATAGCTTTATCCGTCAGACTTATAATCCTTCATCTTCATTTCTCTGTACAACTGCTTCATCTCTCTGTCCCCCTCTCTCTCTCTGGGACTCTATGCGTTTCTGCTGACCAAGGCTTTCTGTCTGTCAGACTTATAATTCTTCTTTCTTCATCTCACTCGACTGGCCCCATCTCAACGGGCAAACTGCTGTCTCCCAACCGCTCCGGCTGGCTGCTACAACCCGACTGCCTCGGCTAGCTGCTACCGCTCAACTACCCCGCTGGCTACCAGAACTCCACTGACCAAATTCTCTGCTAACTGCTTTTGCCGCCAATTCTCGTTCTCCTATTCATCCCAAATACAATAGCTCATTGTGCTACTTTACCCCCTGCCAAGATGGGTCAGTCGGTACATTCCTATCCTGCCGTTTTTGAACTTTCGCTGACCGAAAAGGGGCAGCTACGCTAAAAATAGCTGTGGTTGGCGACGAGACAAAGGAAATACCATTCTCCCCAACTGACCAGAGTACAGGTTCAAAACCCAGCCCGGGAGATAGGGATATAATGCTAATTGTATTGTCGGTCGTCGCATCAATATATATAACAATTTAGCTAGGTGCAAAATTCACTGAAGAGATATTAAATATTGATTTTTTTCGTCAAATACTTAAGCAGTTATGTCTATCTGATGAAGCATCATTACATATTTAAATGGATTTGATTATTCTTGAAAAACTCAATGAAGCAGAAACAGCTGTAATTTATGAGATGTGTCATTTGTTTGTATAAAATATTTAAATTGAATTGAATTTATAATTGTTCAATTTATTGTTTTGTTTCCATTTCATATTTATGTTTATATATTAATAAACTGTATGTTTATTTTTATTTACCTATTGGAATAACATTGTTATTGATGTAGGTATTATAAACTAGTAAATTCTTTAGATATTTAGTATCCCTTAGGTGAATTTTACACCTTGCAAATTGTTATTTTGAAATAATTATGATTATTTACTTGTTACTTTAGTATCAGTAAATATATCTGTCTTCTATGGAATAATACTGGATAATGGAAAATATAACAATTG
>NC_142947.1:29062497-29067497 GCF_046866305.1 Octopus bimaculoides
ATCGGCTTCTTTCAGTTTCCACCTACCAAATCCACTCAAGCATGTTTTGGTTGGCCCAGATCTATAGTAGGAAACATCTAGCCTTGGTGATTGAATACAAAACTGTTTATTTGGGAAGCAAACTTCTTAACTATACAGCCATACCTACTCTCACAAACATTGTGCATACTAGACAGAGTGTAAGTACCTTGAGAGAAAAGTTGAACCTAAGAAGCATCAGTTATGGTGTGCAAGAGAGACGATTGTGCTGGTATGGTCATGTGGCGAGAATGGATGAGGATAGCTGTGTGAAAAAGTGCCTCACCCTAGCAGTTGAGGGAACCTGTAGAAGAGGTAGGCCCAGGAAGACCTGGAATGAAGTGGTGAGGTATGACCTCCGAACATTGGGCCTCACCGAGGCAATGACTTCTGACCTAGAAAATATGCTGTGCGTGAGAAGACTCGGCAAGCCAAGTGAGACCAAAATCCAAGGCCTCTGCCAGCCCACTTATGCGTACCTTTCCTTCATTGGACATTAAACTCCGCTTGCGAAGACCTGTTGAGGCAAGTGAAATCGAAATCAAACTAAATTCGATGACTGGCACCCATGCCAATGTTGTCTCTTTCATTGGACACTAAACTCGGCCTGTGAAGACCTGTTGGGGCAAGCGAAAGCGAAATCGTGATGGCACCTGTGCCCAGCGTCGCCTTTCTGGCACGTGTCGAGACATTCGAGCAAGATCGTTGCCAGTGCCGCTGGACTGGCTCCTGTGCAGGTGGTACGTAAAATACACCTTTTTGAGCGTGGCCATTGCCATTACTGCCTGACTGGCCTTCGTGCCAGTGGCACGTAAAAGCACACACTACACTCTCGGAGTGGTTGGCGTTAGGAAGGGCATCCAACTGTAGAAACTCTGCCGAATCAGATTGGAGCCTGGTGTAGCCATCTGGTTCGCCAGTCCTCAGTCAAATTGTCCAACCCATGCTAGCATGGAAAGCAGACGTTAAATGATGATGATATATATATATATATATATATATATATATATATATATATATATATATATATATTATTAAAGATGCAAAATCATCACAAAAATATCCCAAAAAACTGCTACTACTTTTGTGATATTTTTGTAGCTTTAATAATAAAGTATATTACTCTGCCTCCAGTATTTGAGTACTATTTTTTGCCACCTTGTTTCACATTTATGTGCTTACTCTGGTGTGTGTGTATATATATATATAGCTTCCATTTATCTCCTGGTCCAGGGGAGATGACCCGTCCTCAATAAGGTTTTTCTCTGATTGCCATTTAAATTTTCTGCTTATTCCTTTTTCATGCTTCTCTTCTCATTTTTGAAACTTATTATATATAAGACCTGTGAAACCGAGTGAAATTGTAGTCAAAGCCAATGCCAAACCGTCTGACTGGCATCGATGCTGGTGGCATGTAAAAAGCACCATTGGGTGTCATGGAGGCAGTGATAGGTGACCGAGACATTCTGTGATATACAAGCACAGTGTTGTTGGCACTCCGTTGCTTATGACGTCGAGAGTTCCAGTTGATCTGATCAATGGAACAGCCTGCTCGTGAAATTAACATGCAAGTGGCTGAGCACTCCACAGACACGTGTACCCTTAACGTAGTTCTCGGGGATATTCAGCGTGACACAGTGTGACAAGGCCGGCCCTTTGAAATACAGGTACAACAGAAACAGGAAGAAAGAGTGAGAGAAAGTTGTGGGGAAAGAGTACAGCAGGGTTCGCCACCATCCCCTGCCGGAGCCTCGTGGAGCTTTAGGTGTTTTTGCTCAATAAACACTCACAACGCCCGGTCTGGGAATCGAAACAGCGATCCTATGACCGCGAGTCCGCTACCCTAACCACTGGGCCATTGCGCCTCCACACAAGATATTTGGGGAGGTGCCTTTGAGTCACATCTTCATCTGACAAGCACAGTATATCACAGAATATAAACAGAAAATTTACACACAAGACATGGACATGCTCTTTCCTCATAAGTTATCATTAAAAAAAAAATCAATGATAATTTCATGCCTTAAATGATAGTATTGTTTGTTTTTGGTGGCATCAACAGTGATTAGATGCTACAAATAATGAATGATCATTGATGATTGATGAAAATAAATACAATTATGACACTGATAGAAATGTAAATAAACACCTGTGTCAGTGGCACATAAAACGCACCCACTACACTCTTGGAGTGGTTGGTATTAGGAAGGGCATCCAACTGTAGAAACCTTGCCAAATCATTTTGGAACCTGATGCAGCTCTCTGGCTTACCAGTTTTCAGTCAAATTGTCCAACTCATGCCAACATGTAAAACGGATGTTAAATGATGATTATATTGATATTAATATGAAACTTTCATTCTAAGTTTTATTTTAATTTTTTTAATTTTGTCAAAATTTTCAACTTTGTTTCTTTTCCTTTTTTACATCCTATTTATCTTTCAAAATCTTTATAACTAGATTGCAAATACATTGAGGATGAAGAACTGCTACGTCTTTTAGAAGAAGAAGAAGCTCTAAAACTAGAGGAGGAGGAATTAATTGCTATTGGTAAATATTGTTTTAACAACACTTTTGTCCTGTGTTTTAATTTGAAATGTTGTTTATGTTCACATCAATGTTAGTATGTTACTGAAATAGCATTAACATTCTGTATGACACAAATCCACTTGGTACTGTATCTGCCTGTCAGTCCTATACTACCCATATACAAATCAAACCACCTTTGTATATGTTTGATTTAAAAGAAATTATGAACTCTCTAATCTAGGAAGACAACTTAATCCCTTCGTCTATTATTTATTTGTTTTCTGTAACAGTGACACGTGTAACTGAATTTTTGGATTTAAAAAAATTAAAAAAATTTTTTTTTTTTAGTTTTACTTTGCAGAAAATGCTGCTAAACATTCTTTGATCAACAACTTATTTGATGATTTAATTGATGGATTAAGAGTAAATAAGGCTTTGGGGAGGATAACTGGATTGATATAGCTTTCTCATCCCTGCACACTTGGTATCTGACTTTACCTGAAGATTGATCCCATACTGAACCTTTTGCAAGTGTTGTTAGTTCAAAAATACCTTTAGGACTTGATTTAGTGCTTGTTAAGTTTCTTTTTCCTACTCATCTTTTTCTATTGACCTTTGATTGGTACAGTCATGCAACAAACTAATTTTGATATGATATAAAAGGGAGCAGTCAACTTTGTTTTTTACATGTGCTGAAATTTGTATCTGTGGGTGTTGTTTCTGACATTAGCAATAATTTACCTGTAAATTTCATAATGAGCGAGCTGCAAAAAGGTCAGGGAAAAACATTTATTTGTGTTTGGTTTGTTTGTATTTTTACTCTCTTACTTGTTTCAGTCATTTGACTACAGCCATGCTGGAGCACTACCTTAAAGAGTTTTTAGTTGAAGACGTTGACCCCAGGACTTATTCTTTGTAAGCCCAGTACATATTCTATCGGTGACTTTTGTTGAACCGCTAGGTTACAGGGACGTAAACACACCAACATCAGTTGTCAAGTGATGGTGGGAGGACAAACACAGATACAAAGACACACACACACATAAATATATACACAATGGGCTTTCAGTATCCGTCTACTAAATTCACAAGGCTTTGGTTGGCCCAAGGTATAGGAGAAGACACTAGCCCAAGGTGCCATGCAGTGGAACTGAACCTGGAACCATGTGGTTTGGAAGCAAGCTTCTTACCACACATCCATGCCTGTCTATCACTAATTTTTCTTTCCATCAGGTGTCTCTTATTCCTTCACTCTTTCTGTCCATCTCTCTCTCTCCCTCACTTTTTGTTTAGTGTATCTGGGGTTTTTTAAGTTAGTATTACATAATTAATTTACAGTTACACATGCACAATGTTATTTTTAGCACAAATGACTTACTATATTAAAAATTAAGTCATTTCTGCAGTGCTGCCACTTTTCACAATAATCTAACAAGTAAAGACACTTTCAAATAAACAAACCAATTTTTAGGTATTTTCTGGCCTTGACTTGAAACAATTTTCAACTGGATGTTAAAAGTTAATTATCTTTACCTTTCTACCACTAATGATTGCTTCACAGTCACATGGTTTCTGGTTCAGTCCCATTGTATGGCACATTAGGGAAGTGTCTTTTACTGTAGTCCTAGGTTTGATGAATCCCTTGTTAATGAATTTGGTAGATGGAAATTGTATGATGCCTGTTGTATGTGTGTGTGTGTGTCACTGTTCATATTCTGTGTATGATTGAATGGAAAAACGGTGGTAACACTTAAGGGTTAGCAACAAGAAGAGTATCTGGCTGAAAGTCAATGCCTTAATATGGAAATATGGATGTAGAATTAAACATATGATCTCTGTCATTATTTTACTGAAATGTTAATTGTGTTCATATGTTTGGTTTGTTGTTATGCTACTGAAAAGTTGTGTTCACCCATCTGTTAGAGATATACACCTCACTTCATTTGTTTGATAATCTGTAACTATATCATGATATTATTAATTTGTAATAGAAATAAATTGATTACTTGTCATCTGTTTGTATGTTTCTAACTGAAATGACAAGTATTCAAACATATGAATCTCCAGTATAAGATGAGTGGGTTAGGTAGGACTTGGTACAGGTAGCATGAGACTAATCAGCTCTGAAAGGCAGAGGTTATTGTAGTAAGAGTAAAATAGGCAGAGTGAGGAGACAGCATATCTGTACAGTAGTGTGAAAAAATATCTCATCCTTAGGACAGAAGCTGGAGTGTATTGGTGAGCACCTGCCAGTCAACTGTGTGGCTTTGGAGAATGCAGTGTAGACTGTTTGTGTGTTTAGTAGCTGTGCTGTCTCAGATACTGGAGCAATATTCCAGTGTAAGTATCATTTGAGTTTTGTAGAGAGTTAAAAACTGTTTGGAGCTCAAATATTCTCTGGTTGTGAAAAGGAAGGCTAAACTTTGGGCAGTAGTTTATACTACTTTGTAGATG